>NW_026623810.1:191921-205415 GCF_030028575.1 Malurus melanocephalus | reverse complement strand
TCCATCCATCCATCCATCCATCCATCCATCCATCCATCCATCCATCTATCTATCTATCTATCTATCTATCTATCTATCTATCTATCTATCTATCTATCTATCTATCTATCTATCTATTTTGTCAGGGTTGTACATCTGTATGGAGAGCTGAGGCACCAAGGACATACTTCGAGATTCTGGTGCAAAAGCCAGTTAGACACTACAGTTCTCAGCACTTAACCTTCTTTTTGGTTTCAGTTCCTTCCTGATCCAGAGGCATTGAAGCTCTAGGCCACTTTATGGATCTTGAAGTAGATTACTTACTGCAGAGATTTTCTCCACAGAGAAATGCCACTCATTTCTCGTTTTCTGGGTGTCCCCCATGTCAGCCAGAAATATAATTGTACAGCCTTTACATTTGTTCTGCTCAATTAAGAAAATTAATGTCCTTATGTCTTCTTTAGCACCTGCATGTATGTCCTGGATCTGGCTGGGATAGARCTGATTTTCTTCCTGGTAGCTGGTAAGGTGCTGTGTTTTGGATTTGTCCTGAAAACCGTGTTGATGACACAGGGATGCTTTAGTTACTGCTGARCGGTGCTTGAACAGAGTCAAGGCCTTTTCTGCCATTTTCTGCCACTCACCCCACCTCAGCAGCCAGGAGAAAGGTGCCCAAGAAGTTGGGAGAGGACACAGCCAGGACAGCTGACCCCACTGACTCCACACCATATGGCATCATGGTCAGCAATAAAGTGTGGGAAGGTTGGCAGAGGGACACAGCTTGGGGTCTAGCTGGCCATCAGTCAGTTGCTGCTGAGCAACTGTTAGCATTTGCATCACTTGTCTTTCTTGGGTTTTATTTATCTCTCTTTTTTATTTTCATTTTGATTGCAATATAATATTATTTACATTTGTTTCAATTATTAAATKGCTTTTATCTCAACCCAAAGTTTTCTCACTTTCACCTTCTCTCCTTCATCCCATTGGGAATGTGGGGGGTGAGAGGAGCTGTGTGCAGCTTATTTCCTGGATGAAGTTAAACCACAACAAATGTACACATTTGGAATTTTTACGAGTGTCTGAAGTTGATTTCAATCCTTAGCCTTTCACTACAGAAGCACTTTCCACTGAAATGAAGGACTAGTTTGTGCTCAGTCTTTGCAGCAAGTTGGTTCATAACCTTCCTKACTGTCACCAGTAAAACTGGCAAAGACAGCAAAGCCTACAATTAATGCACTGCTTTATCCAGCAAGGCAGCTACCGAGTGGATAAGATGTGCAGCTGAATTTGGCCCTGCAGGTCAGAAATGTTTCAGTATGTGGCCTGACTCATGGTTACTGAGGGAAGACAGGGAAAGGGYAAGGCATGCCACAGTTTACTCCAGGGCCCATGACAACTAAGTCGTGTTCTCAACTTAAAGTCACAAGGTATTTTTCTCTAATCCTAATAACTGAGCCCGGCAGACTGGCTTTAGCACTAACAGATGGATGTTAAGACTCTGGGTTGACTGAGATCATCAGGCCCAGATTTGATAATAGGCTCAAGGGCAAGACAAAAAGACTACAAGGCAGGTGTAAGGATGCTTTCTCAGCTTGTTCTTCTGTGGAGTTTCCTGTATTCCAAGGAGAAATGAGTCTTGTGAGAAGCAAAGAGCGTTGCTGCTTCTCCCCGCTGAAATATTTGTCTTCAAATTAATGCAGAGGCAAAGCAGAATATTGRCACCTCTGAGAGAAAATGGTGCATCAAGAGCTTCCCCAACCACACCAGTCTGCACTGTCAAGCAACGTTACCACCTCAGCAAATTCCTACTGCGCACTCCCCTCTGCACTAGTAATTGGTCTTTCTGTACAAAGGAAATAAAGAGTTTGACCTGATGTGTCCAATACAACAAAAAGCTAATTGTGGAATGGTACTCTTGGTCATAAATAGCTTGAACTGGTTCCATGGTAAGAAAAAGCTTTAGGTAGTACATTGCTAACATTTTCCTTGTCACTGCCAAGTGAGAGAAGGAGAAATGAKATGACAGTTACCTGTCCTGCCTTACTCCCTGAAAAAGATTTACATACCTTCATACTTAACATGGATGAGTCTCTTGATTATTCTCTCTGGTGAAGTCCATATGGCTCAGTTCTTACAGTAAACTCTGAAATAAACAGCTTCAGAGCTAAAATCCTGGGTCTTAGGGTACTGCTACAAATCCTAACCTTTCCAGGCCCTTCCTAAATAGAAATCTGAAATTCCCTTCTCATAAAGTGTGAGGCTGTGGCTAGATCTTCACAGTGGAAACTGATATTTTAGCTTTGCCACGGTGCTTTGTTTGGTACTGAGGATTTCTACTCTCATGGTATTGAAGAAGACAGATTATATTGAGRGTTCCTCATCTGTTTTAGTGCAAGCCCCCTCATAGCAGCTTCAGCCACCTCTGGGATGTATTTAACACAACCTCCTGACCCCATGCAAGCTCTGTGTTACTTGTTAGGGTCAGGGCACTGAGTTCTGTTGTGGTGCCCATAACCTGCAGTCACTCTGACATCCTCTCCAGCTGCTGACTTTTGGTCTCACATCTGTACATTTGACAGAATTGTGCTGACAAAATGCCTGAGACAATTCACTACAAATTCTCCACTTATCTCCCATTCTAGCACTGACTCACTAGAACACCATGTAGAGACCAAACAGTTCAGTTCATCCTAAGCCTTGGCAGAGGTGGAACTGGATTTGTTGGGCTGACATCGGGGGCTGTGATCCTTCTAGCTTTAAGATTCAGTGTTTCTACATAATACTCGACTTAAAATTTATTCGTATATATATATATATGTAAAAGAAGAATATGCTGTTATCAAAGGAAAGAAAATGTCTTCCAAGAAAAAAATTAATTTAATTTCTTGCTGTAAACAAATAGAGGAGCAGATGCATTCAGCGCCTCAAGCTCCAGCTGGAGCCTGCGGCAAGGGAAAGGCCTGCTCAGAATTGCATTTCCTGTCCTGTGGCGGGACTGGCTCCGTGGGGAAGATGAAGGCAGCGGGCTCCTGTCGGCGTGGGGAGGCGAAGCAGCATTCTCGGGGTGGAAAGGGACCAGCCCGAGGCACCAGAAACGGGATGGGGACAGGGGTTGCGGATGGACAAAATAACTTTTTCCCCCACGCTCTTCTCTCAAGTCATTCCGGAGCTTGCTGAAGTCATTCCAGCCGAGCAAAACAGAAGTTGCGTGAGGCAGAATCCCGCCGCGTTCTGCCACCAAAACTACGCGCGGGGCTAAAAACTGGCAGAAGGACCRGGCTGGGTTGGGGGACGCCCGGGGCCGGAGGATGCGAGGGCGGAGAGGGCTCCCCGCTCCGAGACCCCCGCGCCGGGTCGGGACAGGGTGTGTCACCTCGGGGCTGGATCGGGGCTGTCCCTCCGCCCCGCCCGCCGCTTCCCCGTCCCGTTGCTCCCCGGGGAACGGGCCGGGCCCTGCGCGCCACGTCTCCCCCCGGCAGGGCCGGAGCCCAACCCCGTGTGCGTGGCGGCTCCCCGGGGCGGGGGCCGGGGCGGGGCGGGGAGCGTGGCGCGGCCCGGCCCGGCGCCTCCGCCTTCTCTCCATCCTCCCTCCTCTCTCCCGAGCCCACTCCCGCTGCTCCCGCTCTGCGTRCCACGGCGGCGGCGTCCCGCCATGTCGGCCGCCAAGCACCGGGGCGCTAAGGGGGGCAGCCCGCCCGCCGCCGCCAACGACAAGGGCGCGCAGCCCGGTGGCGCCGAGGAGCCGCCGGCCAAGAAGCCGGCTGCGGCGGGGCACGGCCGGGGCGGCAGGGCCGGCGGGGGGAGCCGCTCCGGCGCCGGTCCCCGGCGCGGCTGGGCGCTGCTGCTGCTGGGCGCCGCGGTGGTGCTGGGCGCCGCGCTGCCCGCCGGCTGGTACGTGCGGCTGCTGCAGGAGGAGGTCGGGCGGAGCGCCCGGGAGGTGGAGGCCTCCGGCCGGCAGCGGCARGAGCTGGCCGCCACCCTGGACACCGTGGTGCAGAAGGTAGCGCGGCGCCGGGGGCGGGCGGGCTGGGGGCCGTCGGGGCGCTCGGTGCTGCTCGGCGGGGCGGGGAGCGGAGCGGACGGGATTGTTCGCCCCGTAAATAATGAGCTGTGAAGGCGAGTGTTGCCTTCCCTTCGTGTTCCCTGCTCCCTCAAAGATGCTTTCATGGCATTAGAGGGGTAGCTGAAGTCAGGCCCGCGGTATTCCCCATTCCTGCAAACGTGGCCCCGGAGCAGCGAGCAATCTCTGCCAGGCAGCGCCGAGCGGGGCGGGACGGGGCGGGACGGACCCCGCGGCGGCGGCCGCAGCCCCCAGCTCGCTTTTCCAGCCTGAAGCCATTTTATGGAATGCAGCCCGCACGCTGCATTACGCGTTGGCAGCGGTGCAGAGCTGCCTTTAGTTGTGCATTTTCAAGGCTCGCAGATGAAGCTGGAGGGGCGGGCGAGCCGCTCCTCGCAGCCCATGGGCAGGTGTGCGGGCCGAGGGMCGCGCTGTGGCGGAGCTGTCACCACGGGGCAGAACCCCGCCTGAGCGTCCCCACACTCGAGAAAACAAAACCCGTATCAGCTTCACCGAGCAACAGAGCCGGTGCCAGAAACACTGCTGCTGTACTCTGCCTCCCACGTTCCTGCCGCACTCTCTGGCCATGGGAGCGAGACTCGCATTGTCCAAGGCAGTCCAGGACCACGGGAAAGCTGCGAAGTTGTTGGCGCAGGATGTGGCTCAAGTGAAGTGAAATAAATGCTCATTTCCCTCTTTTTTTTTTTTTTCCCACTCAGGCTCTTAGTAGCCTCCCAGCGATACTTTCACAAATAGCACTGTCCACTTGGATATGTCCTAGGTAGGAAACCTTTTAAAATGGCATCTGTGATTGCATATCATCAACATACAATTAAGCTAATTTCCTCGGAGTAGGTATACTGGTTGGAAGACAATATGTAAAGTTATGACTGAGTCAGATCAAAGAARAGGAAATTCTTGTCTCGGCTTGACTGCTTTCTGCATGGCAGACCATTCAGATTGCCTGTATTCCCTGCGAGCTTGGGCYTGGGCTGGCATTGGGGAGACAGGCACTGGCAGAGATCTTCTGGCTGTTCAGTGCCACTTGGTGTTTCCTGTCCCATACAACAAGAAGGAAAAGGAAAATTCACATCAGCGGGGAAGAAGGGTTGTAACATTCAGGGCTATGATGCTGTTTCTAAAGGTAATTTTAAATCCTGGATGTTTTACTCACTGATGACAGGACAGTGATTTGAACTGGCAAAGGTTGTTTTTTTTTACCGGTTTTTAAGGTGTTTGTGTAGACTGTAAGAAGGAAGAAATTGCAGTGGCAAGACATAAAACTACAGTACGTGAATGTAGAACTCAGATGTACATGCAGTGTATAAGCCCTTCTAATCAAAGGAATGGGTATTATTTGCTGCCTCCCATTCCATGTCATTGCAGAAAATCGTAAATATCTGTTACATATTCTAGGAGAGGAGTATATAACAGAAGTTTATAAGTAGTTGGTTTCAAAGACAACTGAAACTTATTTGCTTGTGAATAGCAGATGGCTGCTGTTAGACGTGCAGTAGTGCAAGGACTAAAGGTGGGGGACACAGTTTCGATATAACCCTCGAAAGTTTTCGGTGCTGTAGTTTGTGGACACAGGAAATGTACCTGRGGGAGTGGAGAGCAGGCTGTATGTGTCATTGCCTTACAAAAGTGTAGGATCCTGCCTTGTGCTTGCACAGTGCCATCAGCACAGGCTGCTGGGTGGCTTTGCCCTTCAGTTTTGACTGCAGAGAGCTCCTGTCAGGAGTAAGTGTTATATAAACTCATCTGCTTTACACATCGAGGAGAAAGAAAGGAAATTATGTGGATGTTTAGTCTTGAGCAAGGTCATTTGGTGTTCAAACACAAGATAGTATGACCAGATAGAGAAAATACTATATGTACCATTTAAGATGTTAAGTCTTTCAAGGGCTATGGCATTAAATCTTACCAGCCGTGTATATTATCAAAAAGGCAAGATCACATGTAGGTCCACACACAAACCATCTGCTTCAAAGCTGTGAGTTTTTACATATTTGTGCAAGGGTATTGCTCTGAGCCCTGGTGGCTCTTGCAGTGTTTCTAGCTGGTATAATTTGAAGAGCCAAGTCCATTTTATTATACCAGAACACTGATCTTCAAGTGGCTGGCCCAAAAGGAGAATGGGTCCAGCTTACACCATGAGTATTGCCTGAATGCAGTGGAGGAGCAGGTATAAAATACTTCCACTGCATTCASCTCTGTCAGTCATGTAGTAATAGAGACACAGCCCTCTGAAGAGTTCTGGCTGTTTCTGATTCCTCAGACTAAAGTGATAGTTACTTGCAAATATGAATTTGGTGMTTTGGTTGAAATGTGTCACTGTAATAGGAGGGGGAGGAGAGTTTTCCTGTGTTAYCCTGTTAGATTTCTGACCTCCATTTACAATGATACAGAAAAAGCTCTCTGCTCTCTGTGGGAAGAATCATAATGAATGACAGCTAAGATSTAATGAAAATGAGGTTGGTATGTCAGTCTAATGACTGGTGCCCAGCTGCAGTGTTATGGCAGTATTACCATCTCCACCCCTTCCCCTTAGCTCATTTTTAATTTCCTATGGGAGTACTGRAGAATTCAAGTGTAGGGAATGTAAAGTCATTAGAAACCTTTTTGCTGAAGAGGGGGAAAAGAAGTTATCTTTATGGGTATTCTTCAAACTGCAGGGATTTGTCAGAGCAAGGGCAAGCCTCATRGCCAAACTCTCCCATCCTTACACAGTGTAAACTTTCATGGAAACTACAGAGKATTTGGCCAGGGATTTGCAAAAGTACATAGAAATAACATAATATCCAGTCAGTCTGTCTGTTAGGTCTTTTGAAAATATTTCTAGGTTCAGAGTCAGGGAGCTGCTGCAGCCTGATTCAGTTGAAAAGAAAAAGAAAAGCAGCTCTGTGTATTTCTTTCTAAAACCATGTAAAATATACTTATTTTATTTMTAAAATAAAACCACCCCTGCAGCTGTGTATCTAATCAGTAAACATGGCAGCCCATGTGGCATGGCTGATTAATATACCCCTCAGACACAGGGAGTACTGTSAGGCAAGGCAACGTGCATTACTCAGCACTTGCCATCCTGCCAAAGCCTTGAGGTATTTTCTGTGTRCTGGATTCCTCTTGCAGCCACTGGGAGTTCCTACATTGCTTTACAAAGTTTAAGAAAGTACAACCCACACATACACAAAAAGATTTCACCAGTCTTAAGTAATGTGTGTTTCCATGGCCTGGGTCTTACCTTTAAATGTGAGAGTGAATGAACATGAGGCAGCCCCTTACCCCTTGGCCTTTTCCCTCTGGCTGCTGCTAAAACCAGTGGCAAAGATATTTTTTGTAATTGGGAAGTTTCACAGCGTGCCTGATGCAGTGTAGGAGCTTTCTGTGAACCTGAGCTGGATGCAGGGCAGGCCCTTGGCAGCTGCTGTGCCTTTGTTTKCTCTATTTAGAACATGTAAGACTTTATAATTTTTCTAATCTTAACAAATAGTTAACAAAAAAACCCTCTTGTGTTTCCACTGGTGTCTAGGAGCAGCAAAGCAGCAAAATGTCATGATTACTACTCCCATTCCTCAGCCCATCCCAGCTCCGCTTTCTCCCTGATTTTTCCTGTTGGTCTTTCTTGTCTACTRTGAAACTTCTTTTTCATGGTCAGGAATTGGTCTTTGGCATTCTTGCCTGATAAAATATAATTCCCTTTTTTCTGTATTCAAAAGCTGATGCCAGATTCTTTTGGTTTTTGGTTTTTTTTTTGCCTTCTCCCTTTTCTCATTTGTGGACTTGTGGTCTTTAGAACCCAGAAGCTTATAGGGGAGGGATGGTTCAGAGGTCTGCATGCAGGCTCTGGAGAGCTGGGTTCCTTTTTCACTGGCACAGATTTCCTGTATCATCAGTGTCAGGTTAGTGAGGCTGAGGACTCTCAACAGAAGGTGTTCTGTATTCTGTATTCTCCCATATCTGTATTCCACGGGCTCAGGTATGGGGCATGAAGCATTGCAAGGTAATAATTTCATATGGTAACAACGACTGTGAGGATCTCGGACAAAAAGGGTGAAATTACTGGTATTAACTATGTGTTATTTCTGGCCTAGGTACGTTCTCTTCAAACCACATTTGGAGAATTTGAATCCATGATGAAAATCGTTCAGCAGAAGCAGGAGGTTAGTGAGAAGGCTGTTAAACAAGGGGAGAGTGAAATCAATCGGATCAGTGAAGTGCTTCAGAAGCTGCAAAATGAAATTTTGAAAGACTTGTCTGACGGCATTCACATGGTGAAGGATGCGAGGGAACGAGACTTCACATCTCTGGAAAACACAGTGGAAGAGAGACTGACAGAGCTGACCAAATCTATAAATGATAACATTGCTGTATTCACTGAAGTGCAGCAAAGGAGCCAAGATGAAATCAATAATATGAAAGCAAAGGTTGGTTCCTTAGAACAGGCAGATGTGTACAAACATGAAATTAAGGTGCTAAAAGATGCTTTTGATGAGATGCAAGCATCCATGAAAATGAAAGAAAAGGACATAGAGACCTTGAAGAGTACAATAGACTCCATGGAGTCTGATGTGTACACTGAAGTGAAGGAGTTAGTCAACCTCAAACAGGAACATGAGAAGTTCAAAGAGGCTGCRGACACTGAACACCTTTCACTGAAAGCTTTACAAGAGAAAGTTCTGAGAGCTGAGGATTCYATTATGCAGCTCCCTAGTGACATTAAAAGACTTGATGAAGATTTACTGCAAGTGAAAGCCAACCTCAACAAATGGGAAGATAATGAACTCTTCAGAAAAGCATTAGAAACTTTTGGGRAGAACAGTAAAGGACTGGAGTCTCGACTGAGGCACATAGAAGACAGCCTAGAGTCTCTAACATCTGCTGCTGCTCAAAACAGTGAAAAGTTGGAATCTTTCCTTTCTAAGGAGGCAGAATATGAGAATAAGCTCAATACCCTAGAACAAAGCATTACCACTCTTCAGGGACTCTCAAATACAGAYGTTACTTCGGTCACAGATGTTCTGAAAAATCTTGGTGAAGCACAGACTTCACTGTACAATGACATGGAAAACTTAAGGAGAAGCATCAGTGAGCTGCCATCCTCTGGTGCTCTCCAGGATGTCCAGAAGCAAATAAGTACTTTGTTGGATCAAGGAAATCTTCAGGCAGGCCAAGCACATCCTCAAGGTTACCTTGAAAAATTCTCTTCTGTGGAAGGCTCTGTAGATGAACTGAGATCTTCTGTTAGCCAGGTTGACTCCGATTTAAAAATGATAAGAACTGCAGTGGATAGTTTAGTCGCCTATTCAGTGAAAATTGAAAATAACGAGAACAACTTGGAGTCTGTGAAGAGCTCGATAGATGACCTGAGGAATGATCTGGAAAGGTTGTTTGTGAAAGTAGAAAAAATACATGAAAACGTTTAGGCAGCAGTCTTCCTTGGGCAAATAATGGGTTAAGGAGAATAGCTTTTATATGTCCTGTTTTTTACTCTTTTTAAAAGCAATTTGATACCTCCAAAGAGAATAAGAATACTTTAATAATAGAGACAGTTCTGCTTATTTCCTTTATTTCTTTTCTGTGTAGTGTTTGGAGTTTTGGTTGTTTGTTTGGTTTTTTTTTTGTTTCCCCTTCAATTTTGTCTTAAGAAAACATGAGTTTGGTTGGGGTTTGAGTTTCTTAAGGGCTCATTTTCTCTCCAAAGTTGTACCTCTGTAGTGGTGTAATAAAGGCACTACAGCCTCCTTAGCTTGGGCACATATTTAATGGCATGAARGTGTTTCACATTGACACTAAATATCCCACACAGCAGGGCCACAGCTCACTGAGGATTTCACTGATGGTTTATGAAACAAAACTACACCTGAAACTTTACTTTGGTGAACTTWAGAGTGGAGCAGCTGTTGAGCACCTCACTGTTCTGCAGTTTGGGACTCAGACACCAAGGGTCAGCTGAGCTGTGGTGTAATTCTGTGAGAATTTCATCTGTTCCAAGGAGCTGATAAAGTCTGAGATWGGTGGCACTGCCTGTGTGTTCCACCACATGGCTGGAGAGATTCTTCATCTTCACAGGCTTTTTTTTTTGCCAGCATCTGCAGCTCTTGGTGCAGAAGATCAGTGCTTAGAAGAGATATCTGAAGGGTGGGATTAATTTTAGGAGGGTACAGCAATAATATTTTTTGTCAMATTTTTAGACTGTTTACATGATTAGGCTTTCTTGGAAAGATCTAATTTGGTCTTTGATACAGGGTTTTTCTGTAAAAATTGCCACAAATTTGAGGAAAGAGAAGGACCAAAATTGCACCTGTTGTGTTCCATGTATAAAAAGCATGCAAACAACAATACACTCCAAAACACACAAGAGGGAAAATCACCATGAAATCAGCAGAATTGCTTCTATGTCGTGTACATTTGCAAGTTTTCACACAGCTGRCAGTGACCTGAACTCTGATATTCAGGACTTGGTGCCTGATTCTTGTCACCATTTTTGTCACTGGAGGTCTGGCTGGGGCAGGGGTAGCAAAAAAATCCTTGTAAGAAACCCACTCTAGGAGAGTGAGGAAAAAGCATCATAGTTCTGTAGATGCTCTTTTAAAAACCACTTTCYCCTGGAGCTTCCTTGGTTTTCTGTCTTCTTGGAAAGGATTTCTAACATCTCTCCTTTTCAAGTTTATTTTTGAACTTTATCCAAATAATTGGTAAAGAAGTCTGCACACGGATAGCTTGGAAAGAGGCCATGGGCATCATGCCCACCTCAGCCTGCACCAGACAGATCCTCCACTGTTAGATGAAAAATTCCTAGAAACAGCATCTCCCAGAAATGGGAACAGCACAGGTGAAAAGGAGTTTTTTTTCCCTTGGTAAATTAGATCCTGACCCATRTCCAGTGTTGTTCCCACTGTAAACAGGAAAGAATTGCTGACTAAGGAGGGAGCCATGGCATTAAAGGTAACTGTTGTCACTGTTGGAACTGCACTGTTCTTTGTTGACTTCTCAAGTTCTTGAACAATGTTGTTTAGGTTACTGTGAAATGAACTGTATGGCTTATTTGCAGTATTTTTAATACATAATAAACATTTGGAATATTCTTTTCATTGCTGTTTTCTTGTTACATTTCCCAGGCTGTTTTCCAGTGGGAAGCACGGGTTGTGCTGCAGCTCTGTTCTTGTTCCCAGCTTTTACGGGGTGATTTGGGGGCACTTTTTCCTGCTGTGTTACCAACTCTGGAAAGMAGGGTTTGAATCACACCCAGGTGTCATTCAGAAGCCTGAAACRGTGATTGTGAGGTGTGAAATACCTGATCTGTGCCACAAACGAGTTCTGTGCCAGACACTGCCAGCAAGGCTTCAGTCGGAGCTCCTCAATGCCCAGAGCTTGTAGAACAGAAATAATGTGCAGAAATGACCTGTGTGATGTTTCCAAAGTAAGAGCTGCTTTTGCTGAATGCTGGACTGTAGGGCCCAGCAGCTGATACCATGCTCATGGTGGGAATGTGCCTTCCAAAAATCTGAGAGGCTGATGGCAGGAGTGTAGGTATCATCATATCCTGGCARTTCTTGAGGCCAAAGTCACAGAAATAGGTAATTACTCTTGAATTAAGCAATGTATGCTTGACAAAGCAGGTGAGCACCCAAAACCCTTCTGTTTAAAGATATTTGGTAGAACCTGTTGGCAGCAAGCTGGCTGGCAGCGTGCTGTGACTTCAGAGTAGCTGCAGGATGCTGGAACCTAGAGAGGCTGCAAGGCCAGCAGCACAACTGGGCTGTGTTTGATCTCACAGATTAAACAAAGAATTACTAATTTGTAGTAACTGAACTTTCATGGCAAGCTGTTGAAGTTACTTACTTCACTAAACAGGAATAATAATTCTCTGTAAATAATAACATGTCTGGAGGCAGGCACAGAGACAAGGATCCCTTGGCAGCTTTTATGTCYGGTTTGACATTTTCATCCAATACAAACATTTCCTAATTTCCTCATAAATGCTCATAGAGCACATACAGACCTAATGCTGCTTTTTACTGTCATTCTTCAACTTTGTAATAAAGCAACAAAGAAGTTTTCAAGCAAGACATAGACTTGATAGATTGCCAGTGTTCCTTTATCCTATTGGTAATTCATCGGTAACATGCTGTTACAGTAACAAATTTCAACATAAATTGTCCACCTGATTGATAAGGTATTGATCAAAGCTGTTCATTAATGCTTGCCTTCATTTTCAGCTATAAATAGAGAAACTATTACACTGAGGCACTGAGGRAGGGCTTGYCCTGTTGCCTTGAATGGCCAGTTYTTAATAATGACACACTYGGTTAAGGGGATAAAAAGGTTTTGCCTCGGKATTTGGGATCCCAGGTGCACAACTTGATGGCAGAATGCACMCCCGTGTAYAGCACRGRTACAAGYTTTATAGRTTTCAGGAATTAGCATATCTATCTAGGATTCCMCAATAAGAGATTTAACAAATGCAGTGATGTCCCCCTRTTCTAATGAATCGCCCCTGGATGAGGCCAGAGCCCAGTTTATACAAGATRYTCCAGAGAGAARGCTTCACCCAAGGCTGGAACCTCGGATTTGAAGAATCACAGGGCACACTGAGCCCTTCCTGAGGGTGTTTGCTCTCTCTGCCCAKCAGAACCCCTAAACTAAGCTGGAATATCAGGCTACAAACCTGTGGGCTAAGGSGTAGAGAGGAATGCATAGAGGGTACAGAAAGCATGAAAAGGAAAAGCAAAAATCAGGCATCAGCCCAAATAGCTGCGCTGGCAAATACGGAGATAAATCTTGGGCTGCTGCAAGGACTTCTCCCAGCAGGACTCAATCACTGCCTCGAGCGAAATTACTGAGAAAGGCGTCTGGWGGTCTAAATGTGTTGGAAGTCTCATTAAAGCATGGATTTGTGATTTTTTTACTATATTTTTTTTGGCATATATTTTTTTGTTTACACCTGGTACTGTAAACAAAGCTGCAGAGAAGTGAAATGACTGCGGGGGAAAAGTCTGAGATGTAAAAACATCCCAGTAGGAAAAACATCCCAGTAGGAAAAACATCCCAGTGTGGACCCTGTGCTTGGCTGGGCTCTGCCCAGAGCGGTCTGGAGCGCCGCAGCGACTCTCCGAGAGAGCAATGGCGCTGATCGGAGGTGAGATATTCCAGGAGAAGACACGGAACAAATGGGGCTGTTTAGACAGCGGAAAAGAGACGGGGAGATGGAAAAGGAAGGAGGAACGAGGAGCAGAACGAGCCCGCGGCGCTCACCCGRGGGAGGCCCCGGGCGCGGAGCCGGGGCGGTGAGCGCCCCCCGGTGGCGGCGGTGCGGCACTGCGGGGCGGGCTCTGTGGCCGTCTGTCCGTCCGTCTGTCCGTCTGTCCACCTATCCGTCCGTCCGTCTGTCCGTCTGTCCACCTATCCGTCCGTCCGTCTGTCCCTCCCGTCTGTCCATCCGTCTGTCC
>NW_026623810.1:173302-191137 GCF_030028575.1 Malurus melanocephalus | reverse complement strand
CCCTCCCGGTGCCCGGCCTGGCGCCCCCCGCCTCCACCCATCGCACCTCCGGCTCTTGTGCCTTGCTAAACGCGCTCCTGCGCTGCCACCGCCCCGAAAAAAAATCCTTCCTCGGCTGCCCGGCTGATTCTAGAAGCAGCTGCCACTTACTCTGCCCAGTTTTGCCATTTTGCTAATCRCCGGTCTCTGGGCCATTTGTTGGGTCATCACCTCCTTTATACGCGTTGATGGAGGGGGAAGCCGTGGCTCTTTTGGGTTTAATGCCAGCCCCATGTGATATTTAGCACTGTTTAGGTGTTTATCATGTTTTAGATGTTTATTTATTTAGCACTGTAAAATGTTTATCCCTACTGGCCCTCAGTACTCATGCATTAGTGCTACCCTGGCATTGCTGCACTTTAGTCCTTATCATCCTCCACCAGCCACGAGCAGACATTCACCAATGTCAGAGATGCTGGTTAAGGATATTTACACTMAGGACTTTTTGAATGCCTATTTGTAAATCCTGGCCTGAGGTCAAACAGCAAACAAAATGATTCCTTTGCCAAGAACCCACTTAGTCCAGCACTGACCGGGGATGCTCAGAGGGCAATTCTGCCTTGGACAGCAAAGCAGAATTGTMTTTTCTGTATTTTCTGCTTGCTCACATAGCAAAACCTCTCCAGAGTCTCTGGGATACAATCCAGTGCAAGCTCCCAATATAATAATGTCATTTCTCCAGAGTCAACGCTTGCTCATGCACTCGGAAAGTGAAAAGAACTTTGAAATCTCTTTATGTGAGCAGAGCTCGATAATTCCTGCATTTATAATGCAAATACTAAACCCCAGAGCTATTCAGACTTAATACAGCATCACAGTTGTAGCTTGCTAGACCTCAGACAAAGAGATCCCCGAACTCTGCTTTTTTTTTGCTTATGGAGCAGGTGTTCTCTTGGCTATAACAGATTTGCAAATAGMACATCTCAAAATCTTTTCCAAGATGATGCTAATGAATGCTGTCCTTAGCACCAAGGGGACAAATCTTTTCTCAAGGAATTCCAATTTCACTGTGAGAGGAATAAAAGCCAAAGAGGCAATTTCTTATTTTACTGCATATCCTGTTTAGGAAACAACAAAAAAAAAAAATCGAGGAAACACTTATTACAAAATTWACTCTGATGCCTCACCCTGGTGTTCATCCACAGTTCTAGAGGAAGAAGCTAGTTCAAATAAGGGAGGCTTTTTTCCACTCAGAAAGACTTTCCTTTGGCACTTTCTAGATGTAAATATGTCAAATTCCAGTGGATAATCCTTTCCTGTCAATACTGCTTAGATTGGGGTTGGGATGGAATCCTAGAGTTATGAGTAAGGATGGAAAACATAACAAGTGGAGAAAGAATCAGGGTTACCTTGAAACTTTTGAATTTTATTGCTCTGACTTTCAAAGTTCTCATAATTTTTMTTTTTCCTTTGTTTCTCCCTTTTCACCAAACTACTGTATATACATAGCAGGGGGATACAGAACATTATGCTTCGATTTTAACTGATTTACAGTAAAAATTTGAAGCCACAAGCAAAACCAAGCCACTGAAGAGCTACTTGTTTAGAGAGAGCACTACAAGAGACATAATCTAAACAGAGGAATTAACATCCTTGTCAGTGGCAGGTGATATTAAAACTTGCAGTTCCCAGAGTGTAAAACAAAACAGCTCAAAAGGAAATCTCCACYCAGATGGGAAACTTAAAAATTACAGAGTGACCAGGTTCCTGATCCCACTGTCAGTACCTACACCCCATTTTTCTTTCCTGCTACAAAATCAAGGGCAAAGCACTTCACCCAAAGCCACCCAGAAAATGTGTCATATACCCAACAAAGATTTCCAACACCTCTTGCTCAAAAAATCCTCTCCTTTGCTATGAGTCTGCAAACAAATCCTGTACTGAGCCAGCCTTTCCTTTTTCAAGCTCCCCTCTCAGGGTCTGGACACAGCAGTGTAAGAACATTATCAGAGGAGGTAGTACTGGCTTTTATGGTTTATGGATTGAACAAATGTGGTTTGTTGTGCTGGGGAAGCAGACTGGGCCTCAGGGCATATTTTTTAGGATGAAACGTGGCCTTTTAGTACCCCATTCTGATAATTTTTGCCTCMTCCCCATACCAGATTTCTAACATAATACATTCACGTCTGAAGATAGTATTGGTCTTGGCACATCCATTAAGGATTCCACATTCTTAGGGGTGTTTCTAAGAGGGGGGAAAAAACCTCTCAGCTCTGTCTAATGTGTTTAGCATTTAAAAATAAGATACACAAGAAAAAGAGCAGCTTTTCCATTCAGGAAGGAGATATTTGTATTGSTAAAAATAGCCCTGCTAAGCTTTTGTGACCTTGAGATTGATGGAAGGATAATTAAGGTTTGTCAGAGTCTGAATCCTTACATATAATTAACTGAGGTGATAATAACCTCTTAGAGCYATGTGAAATACCTCTGTAGCTGAATGCATTCAGTGATCAAACTGCATTACAGCATCCCAAAAGAATGCAAAAAAAGCATCCCAAAGCAGTGAGGCACGCAGCAGAGACAGCCACCAGGCCACCACGGCACCTGTGACATTTTCAGATTTAATTTCCAGCTGTTTCTGCATCCTCTCCTGCCTTTTGCAGAATCACATCTTTCTTGTGATATGATCCAAGGCCTATGGACACAGATAGATCCTTCTCTTTTGATTTCCACGGTTATTGTGTGTGGGACGGGCAGAGGGGAAGGTGAAGAATTACCAAATAGAATCGATACCTACTGCTTTCCAGCCTCCAGCCCATGATGTATTTTCCAGTGTTTTAGGGAGCTTTATTAGTTTAGAATTSTTCCCAAGGCCAAGAATCCTCTATTTCTTCTCTCCATTCTTTTAGTTTGGGTAAGGAATGCTCACAAGAAAGTTGGCAGTAGATAGTGGTGTTATTTGTTAAATATAACCCTTACAAATAGTTTTTGGCTCAGGTCAAGGAGTAGGTCCAAGGATTCAAGCATTGCAGCTAAGTGCTCCCAAAGTGCTGATAGCTCCATAAATGCAAGACAGAAACACATGTTTGAATTGCCTAGAATTTGTGTATTTTCACCAAAATCCACAGGAACCACCTGAAGAGCATTGAAGAGCAATGAAATAAATCAAAGTTCTTGCAGACTTCACAGCACAACCCATATTCAGGACTAGGTTTGTTTTCTTGTGTTGTCAAAAAAGAACTGACARAAGATGCACGGTAGCAAGTGAAGTTCAATGTTTGCATTTTTGCCTGAACTATGTAGAGTCAGTCAGAACCTGATTTCAACATTTCCTGGACAAAATCTGGAGACAGATTTGTATTAGGATGATGGCTGAGCACTTGATTCCTGCAAAAAGGAACTGAGAATTCAACCCAGCAATGTCCATCACCACGTGAACCCTGCTCACCTCAATTCTGCTGCCTGCAGAAGGGAAGAGACTTTTGGAGGGTGCAACTATTCTGTAACTTGAGTGGGACCTCAAAATTCCTTTATACCTAAAACATTTGGGCAAAAGCCTGGGAGCGCTTGGGAGTGGGGTTAAAATCAGATTTGGGCAGAGGAACCCAGAGGAGCTTCTTTCCTTCCCTCTCTCCCAGTCTGCATCCAGAAAACAGAAGCAGGGATTTGCTGTAGGTTTATATGACAAAGAGAGGATTGGAGGCTCAGGCTAGCAGCTAACTGTCCCAGCAGCAGGTCAGAACTCCGAGACAAAGGGCTGAMTCCCAACTCAAAGTGCTTAGGTCCCTCTGAAGTTTGCACTGAGTAAAGATAAACACATCCTGAAGTGCTTTGCTAATACCACAGGGACGGGCTTGACACAGGGACCTGGTTTGAGAGAGGAGGTCTTCACTACAAATGAAAAAATCCAGTCACTGGGTGATTTATTAGTCTCTCTTCAATGATACTTTTGTTTTAAGAGGGCTTCAGTTACCCTCTGCTGACTGGAATTTTTCATTTATGTTGGAGAAGTATTGCTCCTTGACTTGAAAAATTACTTCCAGTGAGCAATAAATGCTGTGGGCCTCATCCTGTGGCTTTGGGCATGACAGCTCACCACCGGTCACTTTGCCACGGGAGCCTTGCCATTCTTTCTCTGTTTTCTTTTTTCTTGCCTTATGCTTTACACATGTTTGTAATTAACTCTTTTTTTTTTTTCCTTTTTTATTTTTTTTTAAAGTTGCCTTGTTACATCTCCCTCTGTTCCAGGCTGTCAGCTATGGATTTCCCTGTATTTAAATCCCAGACATTCCTCACCAATGTGCTTGCTGAAATGCTTTTACSGCTGGAAGAGAAATCCTTTTCTCACATTGTTTCCAGTACATGTGGTAGAGTGAGTCCTTGCAGTTAAAGAAAATTCCCTCTGGGGAAAGATCCTAAGTGCAGTGAAAGGCTGGAGACCACCAATTAACCTGCTTTCAGAAATAACAGCAACATTTTAGTTGTAGTTGAAATTCTTCGTGTGCATTTTGATCTTGTTTGCACATTTCTGACAATGAAGCCTCTGTCTGGCCGTATTTTTGAGTCTCCTTTGCAGTTATCAAGGAAAAGGTTTGGTGTTTTGGCAGCTCTCTAATGTARGTTCTATCAGTTTATTTAAAACAACTGTTTTCTTTAATATGAATGGAAATTCTGACTATTGCTCTGCCTTATAATAACCCTCGGTGGGGATCTGTGGGGTTTGTTCTTGCACTGCCTTCTGCTCCTCTCAGAGGAGCATTTGGCAAACRCAAATGCTGGATTTCAAGGCAGTTCAACTCCATTCACTCTTTTGAAAATGAAACTATTTTATAGTAGGGTTTTTACTTATGAAATAAAGTCTTGCACACTTACAAAGGAGAAGAAACCAGCACATTGTTATAACACTGTCACTGTGCAAGGATGTTAAATRTCTGTGAGTGAGGAGCTGTGTGGGGCATATTCTGTTTGGGTACAGCAGGGTGCAGAGCTCACCCTCCTCAGCAGGGCACCCTCAGGACAAGGTGAAACCCCAATTCTGCAGCTTGGTTTGTTGGGATCAGAGCTCTCTCTCCTCACTCTGGCAGTGTAAATGTACTTTAAAGTACATTTTTACAATTCCATAATAAGTCAAGAACCATTGCTGAAGATGTTGGGTAGGACTGGTCTGGCAGTGCCTGTCTTTGGGCTGAACATGTTGATTGAGTGCCTCTTCCTTCCCAAATGCCACAGTGATCTCAAAGTTCAGCACAATTTCCTATTGGCTGCCCTAGCAGCACACAGGGAAGCAGCTTCTGTTGATTTTCCATATAAACATGGACAAGTTTCCTCAAATATAGTTCCCTTTCTGGCTGATCTGCCTGTAGAGATTTGGACAGATCTTCAACACTTTGCTAACACACTCTGACAATGACTAAAATTCTCCTTATTTTTCCTTATAYTCCCTTACATAGGATAATGAGAGCTGTGCCTGGGGATGCTTGCACAGCATCCAGCTCAGCTACTGCAACAGCAATGAGCAGCACTCACTCCTGTGGGAGTAACCTTGTCTCATGCAAGATTTAGGCTCCAGCTTTCCGCTGAGCCTTCTTCAAAGGCAGCCAGGAAGAGCAAGGATGCCAAACCTCGCTGCAAGCCTAATGGGATTCAGTCACCCAATTCCTCAGAGCAGCTGTGAAATCCTGCTCTCAGCTCCATATCTTGTTCTTTGCATAATGTTCACACCCCCATGCTGCAGCCTGGCCAGTCAGTCCCAAGGCAGCAACTTGTCTTTGCTTGTCTTAAAGAGCCAAAATTTAGSTTGATGTGCCCAAAGGAAACACAGGAAACGCATCAGATTAAAGAAGGAAATCAAGAGAAAATCAGATAACARCACTCATCCTCATTACCCTGAGAGAAATGAGACATAGAGAACAGAAGGAAATGAGATGCAGAGAACAGAAGGAGCAGCCACCAACTAAATAGGTCAGGTTGCCAGCATGAGGCTATTTAGACAGAGATAGCAGGAATGGTGATCAGATATGCAAAGCTTTTGAGATGTAGATTTGAATTCCCCTGGTCAATGGCTCCAGATGTTCTTTAGTGTAGCAGGGCAGAATTTTTTCCACAGTAATCCTGCTTTCTCCTCCAGGTTTCACTGACCGTAAACTTTTCATGAGTGCCCTTAACATGAAGCACAGAAGTCTTCAAACTAACACCTGTTGCATCTATTTTTATAAGTTGTGGGACTGATCAGTTCTACAGGGGATAGAATAAATAAATTCAAGAATAAAACATATTTAGTAGCCACAAAGGTTTTCCATTAATTTTATGTTTCTTTTCCTTTCAAAACATGGGACTATAKAGCCTATATGTGCCACCTGCTGCTGTTCCTGTTTGACATAAACCTCTCTTTGTTTTGCTCCTTTAAACTCAGYGCCAGATTCTGCTCATGCTTGTGCCCTTGTAGATCCAAAATAATTCCCTGGGCACTAATGGTGCAGTTTCAGGCTCTCTCTAGGGTAACTGAGAATAGGAGCTGGCCTTTGTCGATTCAAATTTACCCTTGATGCGACTTCATTGAGGGTGAAGGACCTGCCAGGAGGGAATTTTGGCCTCAGTGCCCCATGACACTGAGTGTTTCCTGCAGCCTGCAGGTCACATACCTCTCACAGAGCTCAACTGGGTCAGCGGAGGCACCACGGTCCACAGCAGCCACAGAGAGGGCTGTGTTATTTACGTGCAGCAAGAAAAACATGTGCAAACGCATCCATCCAAACCTGTAACTGGAAGTGACAGAGGCGAGGGGAGCTGCTCCTCTCATCAGATATCCTCCATAATAACCCCTGACAGAGAAAGCCTCTTCCTGGGCAGCTGCGGATTTCATTTTGGTCTTTGTCCAGCGCAGGCGGCTCAGATCTCTAAAGGAGTGGATTTTCTATACAATAGGGGTTGGATGCAGCCAAGCGTGAGCAGGAGGCGGGACACCAGGTGTCTGAGAAGGAGCAGGAGCCTGAAATGCTGCGTGGCCCTGCCCTGGCCCTTGYTCTGCCCTGCACTGGAGCAGCACAAGGGATCGGTATTAGCCYGGTGCAGCTGCCAGAGGTCAGGCCCTGCACTTTTGTACTGGCATCTTTAATTTAGGCTCCTCAGGGACTCGTTTTTTAAACCGAGGAGAAGGCTAATGCTCGAGCCATCAGGGGAAATTACATCAGTTGGTGAGAGGGCAGGTTTTTAGGAAAGRCAGCTTGTACTTTAACCTTTCCTACCACACCCTCGGTGTGATGCTTGGGCAGCCTCTTCTGCCTTGGTCTCCCTCTGTATAAAGTCAACACTCCAGATCTGTTCACCTATTCTGCCACTGATCTTCAGAAATGCAAAACTTAAAAAACTTTAGAAAGGGAACTGGAAACGTACTGGTGTCACTCAGTATGAAGTGAAGTGCAGAGACACAAAGTCTGTGTGCTTTTGCTAACTGCTCTTGGGAGAGTTCAGATTATATTCATTCTGCTCTACACTCCTGACTGTTAAATATTAAGATTGGTTCTGATGCACTACAATGCTACCTGCACTTTATTATTTYGTGCCTAATTTTATTGACACATCCCATGTTATTACCACAAACTATTTCTCCAGGGAAAATCAGGTTATCCAGTCAACCCACAAGGAAGARAAGGGATACCTCACACACATGAAACAGGACCCCACTGTCTCCAGTCTTTGGGCAATTAACAAGCAGCATTAATGAACTTCTGGGGGAGACAGCCCTTCCTGGCTGGATTGGTGGTGGTGACAGTGACAAAGGGAAATGCTGGTGAAGGCAACAWGGCAAATATTAGCATCAGGAATGGGATATGCACTGGGGAAAAACATTCCCTCCAAGGAGCAGGTACTGGATGGGGGCACTGAYACCTGGCTGCCTTCTGTTTGAGACTATGCAAAGCTGAATTACATGTAAAAAAAATCAGAGGAATAGCACCTGCAGAGAAAAGGWTAGGAAAGGAAACAGGCTATGAAAGTTGACATCCACCACCTGCGCTGAAAAGCAAAAATAAAAATTTTCAACACTTATGAAAATCAGTATTATTCCTACCCAAGTGGAATTACACTGGCATAAAAACAAAGAAAAGTGGTCTCATAAAGAACAACAGTCTCTGGATTAAATCCATTRCTGGTGTAAACAAATGCATTTCACAGACCTCAAAGGATCACGCCTGCTTGTACACACTGTGAATTTGGTTCGTTTTCCCCAGRGGCCTTTTTCCATTTTAAGTATAGTGTGCATGCAGATGGCCAGGGCTACAATGGGGTGTCCAGCTTTGTACTAAAACAGGCAGCTTGACTTCAGCCTGAATGTAGAGCTGTGCTCTGATGTGGTTGTATTTTTAAAGTTATAGGGGAAGAAAAATTCAATTCCTTGTGAACTTTGACTTAGATCCTCWAGCATCACAATAAACATAAAAGGACTTTTAATATTGATGGCTAGTGTTGACAGGATCCCTGTTTTAGCTGTTCAAACAGTGTGAACTTGCAAAGAGACATGCAGACAGGTATGTGGATATTACTGTTTATATATATTCATAGATGCATGCTGCTGTTTGGTGTATCAAGGACACACATGCACAAATACATAGAGTGATTATAATAATCCCTTGGAAATTAGACTCTGCCATGTGTTTTGCCTCAGTTTATCTGTGCTCCCTCAGGATCAATCTAGCCTTCTTCTCAGGAGTGCTGAATAGCCACTGCTCCTGAACGCTGGCAGCCATGCATAATCASCTCCTCCAAAAACCACACTGAGCTCTCACAAGGCTGCTTATGATGGGTTCTGGTCTCTTGGTGCTTCTCCTMAAATAAAAATATGCCCATTTTATGTCTGCAGTCTCACACTAGAGGATGAGACAACAACCACTGTTTTTGAAACAGAGCTGRGCAAAGCTTCACCTCAGGTCCTTTTCATCCTTGCCCGTCATGCTGAGAAATGTATTTTTGAAAATTTATCTCTGTCATTAGGAATGCTGAGTCCTTCTGCTGCTTTTCCAAACAGCGGCACCTCAGGCATCTCTGGCTGTGCTGTGAGTCTGCAGGCAGGCAAACAGAATTGCCACCAAGCACCTGCTTTTCTAATTAMAGAAAATTAGAATTGGTACAGAAGGTGGCCTTTTATTCCTCCTGGGGCTCTTTTCMCTTGAGCAAACCCCATGAAGGGCACAGATCCCTTTGGTCCCTGCCATTCCTGGAGGTGGAAGGGAGATAATGTTGCTGTGGCCCTGCAAAAGGTCAGTGATGAACACAAGGCTCAGTGTCCTGCTTTTTGGCCAGAAAATGAGTAGGGATCATTGGCTGAGATCTAATGATACCTAYGACTGATGGATACAGCAATTAAAGGAGGACATGATAGCTGAGAGGAGAATTACACCACRTGCCTTTCTAAGGGCTAATCACCACAGACACAAAGGTTTTGTTCCTKCATTCAAACCTGCTTAAATCCATTTTACACAGATATAGTCTGGTGGTCTGCTCCTGGGAGCAGTACTTTTAGTCTTTCTATGAGTCAGATTTGTCCTAAGAAGACAAAGGCAACACAACCCTCCTTGAGCAGCAGCCCTGAAGGTAGAGCAGCAACAACTTCTGCTATATGAAAGAGTTTCAATATTCACTTATCACTGGCAAAGGGCAATTTTACACCAGGAGTCTTTCAGGGCACCAGGGATCAGTCTTCGTCTTTATTTGTGATCATATACCTTTCATTGCTRTTCAAATCTGATTTATAAATTCACACAATTATTTTATTCCAGAGAAGAAAAGTAAATTCTGCTAATAAAGACATTACATGATCTTGCCTACCACTGATCCCTGATTCCCAGTGAAAAAAACAAAGAAAGACCTGTCTCTCACACTGTGCCTGTACCACTCCCAATGCATCCCACTCCTGGTTTTCACAGCTCAAAAAATCTGCTCACCCACATTAAAGCCATAAGCATTAAGGTTTTGTCAGTCTTCCCCTGACAGCTTTGAGTGCAACTCATCTAACACTGTCTTCACCCACACTCTGGTCAGCTTCAGTGACATCAACCCCAATAAACATCCAGGTTTACAGACTGAAAATCATAGCTACCACTTAGAGGACTGTAAAGTAGTTGGAAAATGTTGCTGTGAGGCACTGCTGATGTTTGTTTTGCAGACAGGTTTTTTCCAGAGATGCTCAACCACTTGGTGGTGCTACAGAAAGGGTCTGTTATGTTTTCTAAAGCAAAGCAGGTTTCTTTTTCATCAGCCGTAACCAGAGATCGCATTAGATWAAGCTGTGGCAAGAAGCACCTTTCTTCCTTTCTCTTTTCTCATTTGAGTATCGTCATTGCAATGGTCATGTTGAAATCTTAGAAATCTAACTATTGTACTTCTCTACAGAACATGTGTGTAAAGTTACAACCTCAGCCAATTCATTTCTCTCTGTTGGACATCTGATCTATGTATTTCCAATGGAGCTGAACATTGGAGGAGGGTTGGTGTCCTGGGAGAATTCACCCACTTAAAAATGAACATGCCCCACACTACGCTTGCTTTTCTTGATGATCCAGCTCTAACATTTCTTTCTGTCTGTCTYTCTCACAAGCAGATTTCACAGTCAAGAGCTCATTATGCAGTGATGCAGAGGATGGCATCACTTGGTGCAAAASCAGCTGAGATCTGGGCAATGACACCCTTCACCTCCTTGGAATACCCCAGGCATACTCACAGGTGCCAGCTGGTACACAGGGATGAAAGGTGAAACCCTTCTTTTTTATCAAGCCAGGGCAGGAAGGTGATGAAAACCCTGAAAAAGTTACTGAGCTTCATGTCTAGGTCCTAAGGGAGGAAATGTCCTCAACAAGCATCTGTCCCAACAAGTGACAGTGGGCTGGGGACTGAGGAAAGGGAACATAAGGATGAGACAGWAGACTTCAGACAGGACCATGATGAGGAGGGATGCAAATGGAGGGAGAAGATTAGTAATTTTCAGCTGTTTTGCAGCAGCATCTGGTTTATTCCAGGCAGGGTAAGCGGTGTCATCTTCAAAAGCTTCGGTACTGGCAAAGGCTCCCGTGCATGGAGATTAGCACAAGCTGAGGTAAAGTGAGAAGWATTTGGTCTTGCTAAAGCAATGGTAAGTATGCAGAGGTCATGTTTTTCCTCTTATTAAATTTGAGTACTTCTTTCATCTTTCAAACATGCTCTTTGAAAATAACTGTCCTGTTCCATTAAAAATAAATCTGTTTCTTTCTTATAACACAATTAGTGTCAGCAAAGCATTCTGCAGATCCGAAAAGATTTATTTCTGCATAATTCTTGGGAGGCAGGGAAGAGTATCCTAGTTCTTTAGGAGAGATAAGGAGACACAAGTTTAAAAGTGTTTTTAGGCCCTGGGCCAGATTTTCTGATTGGCCGTAGATCACGGAGGAGGTGGAGGCATCTCCTCAAACAAGGGGAGAGTGGCTCTTTCCTACAGCTAACACTGCCCAAAATATGCACTTTGCACGGAGACAGGCAAGCTGGTGGCATCAGTGTGTTGCCTTGCTTCTCCCTGGGGGATTGGGACTTTATCTTAGGATCTGTGTGGTCTTTTTGAACTGTGACAGTCTGTGCTTTCAGTGCAGGCTGGAGAAGCCTGGCGGTGGCTGTCATGTGGACCAGCTAGAATCAGCTCCAAACAAAGTGACCTGTCAGCATAGCAAAAATATGTTTTCCCATCTTTAAAGCCCCCCAGCCCAGGCCTGGCACTCACCCTGCTGTGGGCCCAGCAATGAGGACAGTGCTGGAGTCAGAAGGGCTGTCACTGTCCTCTTGGGTGACAATGCACCAGGGGCTGGCATCCTCTGTTCCCCTATGCCCACCATGGGGATTTTAGAAATTTGCAATTCCCTTTATACTGYGTGAGGAGCACAAAGGAAACACAGAGAGTCACAAAACCTTTTCCCTCATGATTCTCTAGCCAGCAAAATGAAATTTTCATGCATAATGAGGCTTTGATCAAGTCTGTCACTGTGCCAATTTGCTATTGATTTGAAGAGTCCTCTCTGCTAGCAAACAGGCGTAAAGGATGGGATTGTAAAAAGATCTGATAGAAAATTATATTTGGTTCTCGGGTATCTATACATAAATAGATTAATTTTCCATTTAACTGCTCTTTGTAGTTTGCTGCATGAGGATTCTGGGTATGTCTTTTCCCTGTGAAAGTCATGCTGGATCATTGGTACACATCCTAAAGCCATAATATTCTGTTTACATATTTCTAATCACTTGCCATAGAATTATTATATTGCCATTAACATTTTTTTATTATTTGACCTAGTTTTTTTACAAGGCATAGAAAACACAATTTTCTAAAGTCAGGAAGTGGCTGCAGACAAATGAAAAGTAAACAAAACAAAGCTAAAGGAAGCTGGCAGTCTCTGTGCTGAATCTATTTTCTAATTTAGTATTGTTTTGACTTTGACAAATTAATGATCAGTGAAGGAAAAATACAGCCAGTCTTACAGCTATGAAGCTATGCTGAATTCTAGTATTTCAGTGGGAATTTAAAGGGAGGTGGGGAGGAGGAGATGATTTCTCCATGCCAGGTTGTATCCCTAGCGTGGAGCCTGTGGCAAAGGCGTGGAGTTGTCCACCATTCCTTAAAATCTCCAGGAGGGGAAAGCACTGCCTTTTGAGAAGGCACAATTCAGTCCTTTCTCCCCTATAAGACATTTCAATCTGTCTTTTTTACTTCCTGTATTATTGGAGCATGTTTACTCTTATATTTCCAAGAAAACTGGTTACCCATCAAATAGCGGCATGAAGAGAGTGATACAATCTAGACACACATCCACAGACCTCAACATCAAAACAAAAATCTTGTGCAAAACATATTTTGCATCAGCGTGATGAAGGCCACACAAAAGCCACAACTAAGGGTGACACCTCTCTCCTTGTAGGATCTACCCCGTGGCTGTGGGATCTCCATTCCATCGGACTGGGCAGGAAATCCCAGAGACTGGAGGGATGTATCTGCCCCATCACATCCGTGAGTCATCCAGGATGAAGGGGTCACAATGGCAAAAGTTGGCGCTTCCCCACGGTTCTCCCACACAAACACGTCTGYGTGCAGGCCCTGCGGCGTGCGGCTCCCCTGCAGGATGACACCCGCTCCAATTCGCTTCCTCTCYCTGCCCCAGCTGCCTCCCAGCCCCAAAATGAACCCAAACCAGCCCGTGGCTGCACAGCTCCACCCTTTTCCGCCACAGCCCATAGGCACCACCTGTGTTTACAGGATAAAAGCTCGTGGTTTCACCACAAAACCCAATGGGAGGACACCCCTCTTGCCTGCACTGTTGCACCGGATGAGCTGGGCTGGAGGAACTGAGCGATGGCTGCTCGTGGTGATGCTTTGGAGGAGCTGTGTGTGTCTAAGAGCAGCTGTTCCAGCTGTGGGAGCTGCAGTGGGTGAAAAGGGCTGGGGGCAGATCTGTCTGTCAGCACRCGGCCTAACGGGCTGATGGTGGAAAGCGATGCCATCAGTAAGGCTCTCAAAATAAGGGCAAAAAACCAGAAATGGCAGAAGGAATGGAACTGAAGTGATGAGAGGAGAGGAGCACACTGCTGAGTGACTCAGTGAAGTTTTAAATTTCTTTTTTTTGCAGTTTGCATTGCTGGAATGCGCAATCCACTGACCGTGACCCAACGCAGTTCTCTGCTCCCGGTGGTACAACTTGCGTGTGAATTTTAATCCTGAAAGGATTAATGTGTGGGGGAGGGAGGGAGCTGGTAGTTTGGATTGTATTGCTAATATATTTAATACAATTAATATATAAATGACACAGTAAACACACCATCCCAGAGTTTTACTGAGAGAACATCTAAACTGAATGAGAAATAGGAAAGCAACAGAAGAAGGAATTGTGTGTGCTCAATCCTTTGGGAAACCCTGCAATAGAAGAGATGCTGAGCCTGAACCACTACATTTCCATTTTGCCTCCTGTGCCATTCAGGTTTTTTTTCTCCTCATTTCTCTGGTTTTGAGGACTCCAGTTTACCCTCAAATAACAGTGGGGATTTTTGAGGAATTGTTGACTGTGCACATGTAAATGAATTTTCAGACCTGGAGATATAAATTGAGCAGGTATGRTATGCTATGGATATCCCAATAAGCTCCTCTCCTATTCAAAGTCTTATRCTCTTATGAAGAACCCCACTCTCAWYTCCAGAGCCCTCTCCAAAAAGGCATTACAAGCATTTCTGTTTCTTCACTGCTCATGAAGCTCTGGAATGGGTCTGGGATCCAGACTCAGAGGGCTTAATTTCACTTAAGTCTTTATTTTTTCCTGTTGTATGGACATCTCCAGAGTCCTAGAAGCAACCAAAGAATAAGAGGAGACACATGAATTTAGATGGAAGCTATATCCTCTGAATCTGGGCCCTGCCAGTGTTCATTACTTAATTGAAGTATTGTTTTAATACTGAACTGACATCTCTGGATGCAAACAAGACACACCTCAAAAGACCACTACGTGTCAAGGCGAAGGTTTTTTTTAAGTGGCCCACTACAAAGCAAATCAGCATTACAGTCTTAATCCTGAACTTTCTTGACTCATGTAATTTTCATAAAGCATGCAATTACAAGGATTGGATGTGATCTGCCAGATAATATACAGATACCTGCCACAGCAACCAGATGGATGCCAGCTGTCTCTGYCAGCACTGCTTTCTAAAGGATAATCCCTACCCTTGAGTGGAACTCATTAACATGCTTTCACTTTACYAGACCAAAAAGCTGTCTCTCAGCACGTTCTTAACACAGAAGAGATAGTTCCATTGAGAGAAGGTCCTCCAGTTTCACCTGCAAGTATCTTCCAAATTATTTAAAAGTCATGTCATCTTTTCTGGACAGTGCTGAACACTTCAGCTTGGTCCAGTGAATACAAGCACCTACACTTGGCTTGACGTGGAATGAAATGACATCAGCTCTATGAAAGTCATGTCTCATTACAGAAGATGTCAATTTTTGAGGAGAGCTAAATATTTGACTGAGTTCTATTAAGCCAGTGGGCTTTTTTATCCTGAGTGTCTCTATGCCAGATAACAAATAAGTTGTTCTCTTTTGAAAGTTCATGGCAAAATTAATCCTAAAATGCACTGAATTTTACAGTAACTTTTTACTGCTAGCACATTGCAATCTTTTAAGATTATTTTCTGACCACACTGACTTCAGGAAGGTAAGCCTACTGAAATCAATGGCTTTTTGTTGCTATTGTGGCAATCAGATTTGGTACAACATATCCTCCAATACAGTTTTGCAAATTAGAACCTAATCCTGTTTCCTTTGAAGCTGGCTAGCAGAAGACTGATGATTTCAATGGGAGGATAATTCCTCTTTTGTGAATAAGGAAAAGCAGTTATGTAAAATAATACTGTCAGAAATGAAGAATTCCCTAGTGGGGTCTATGAACCCAAGGAGCTGAAATTCTCACCAAATGTTTATCTCAGAAACAATGAAACACTACATGTTTTACATGGACTTGCTAAAACTTGCAAGGAAATATCTGTCTGTTGGTGATACATTCAAACATATGTATATGTCTATATTTAACATTATTTTCAATTATCATTGCCACTACATATGAGCACAGAAATTTTCCTTTGTCTAGTTTTAGTTTACACATTTGATTTGCTCAATGCCCRCTGGCTTTACATTTAAGAACACGGAAATTTAAAAGGAAAAGTGGTATTTCTAATACTACATAGTTCCTGTGCTTATTCCATTATCAAAATGGCAGTTTTAATTTCGGAGTTTCTGTTATCTTATTATGCCTTCTATCTCTCCAACCACAATATATAGCAATGATTCATGACGTATTTCTTTGAAACTGATGATTTCCATGAAAATTATGAAGCAGCTAGAAGGAAACACTCTCGGGGATATTAACAAYGCTCATGAGTACAACATAATGAAACCTATTTTCATCACGGGCATTCATGCTTTTCTGCTATTCAAGAGGCAATTTYTCACTTCTCCTGGCAGTCAAAGGCACCCTTCACGTTCCCTGTGTCACCATCCCCTCTCCTAGGTCCCCCCTGCCTCCTGGTGCTGCTGCATTCCCATCCCTGTGCCAGTCATTACCTGGCAGCAGGTCTGTCCTGCATTCCTTCACATGGATGTTTCTTGGGGCATCCCCCCAAGTGTGAGAAGAGCTCCATAAATGAGTTTCAAACTGGGGGCAATAGCAGATGTCTCTCTGTCCCCCTCCTGCATGTTTAGGTAGCCCAGGCATTGCTTTTTTTCTGGGAGGAATGCAGTAGCGCTTCAGAGTTTTTGCTGTTTTAAAATGAAACAACAGAAACATCCAAGCTGTAAATGTCATCTTAATTCTTAGCAAGAGAAGGCCACGGAATTTTTGTCCTTTCCACACTTAAAATAAAGGAAGGGGCTACAGGAGAAAAAGGTGCACTGTTTTTGGTCTGTTTTTTTTTTAGTGTAGCAACAGGGTGAAGCTTTCCTTACCTTTCTCCTTTGGAATAGGTACTTCGTGGTGCACTCTTTGAAAGAGATGTCAAATTTCATGCTCCCAGCTTACAGTACCAGGCTTCCAAAGATAAAGAAGCCAGCACAGGAGATGTTTCTTCTGACTGCTGCAGGAAGTCTTTCCTGTCTCCTTCACCCCTCGCGGCACGATGCTGGCTCCTGTCAGGARCAGGGTACTGCACTAGGCAGACTTGGTTGAACCAGCTGGACATTTCTGCTGATCCTAAAATGAAGCAGCGATGGCAATTACAGAGGAACTTCTGYTTTCAAGCTCAAGTCAGAGAAGGTAAGGCTGCAACCTTAAAGCAGTGTTCACGATCTCGGGAAGAAACCTTGCAGAAGCCCAGCTTTACACACAGGCCCAAAGAGTTCGAGGAACCAGCCGAGGTTCTTCACCAAAACTGGTGACYGGGTATCACCCCACCAGCTCGACATTCCAGAGTTAGTTACCTTTGACAGACCTGAGTCTTTGCAGGAGCCACCCAGTGAAACTGTCTGAGCAGATGGATCAGCTGCTGTGCCAACATTTCCTCAGCAACCCGGAGAGGCTGGGGCTATCGACCCCTGAAATTCTGCGCCTTGACATTGCTGTGATCACAAAGTGGAACCCAAGRGTTCAAAAGGTCTGTCTGTGCATTATCCTTGCAGAGCAGACAATCCCAGCTGCAACCTGCACCTTAAGAACAGTCAGTAGGGAAGAGACATTGAACCAGGGCTCTCACTTTAAAGTGTTTAAAAGCCTTTGTTGGTCCAGAAAACTGGCTGTACAGGAGCATGCCAAAACAATTCCACCCCATGCAATTTTTGCTACAAGAGACCATCTGCCTTCTCTAGCCATGCACTTGGGGATGGCTTCTTTTCTAAAGGCAACATCTGATTCGTCTTAACCTTGGCAACAATTTGTATATCTGTACTGGTTTAAGTTTTGAAGCTGTCTTTGTAAAAGAAATAAYCCTTCCTTTAAAGTGAAGAAAGCACAAAACCGACGCAGTCTTTGTATTTCAAAGATCCCCAAAGCAGACGCGAGGTGTTCCTCAGCTCTTGGCGCAGATTAGCAAGTCAACCACAGCAGGACTGGGCTGGAAAGGTTTCTCAGCAGCAAAAACCTCCCGGAGCAGGCAAACAGCGCCTGCCCATGCCAAGCACAGGCGGCACCTGGGTGTGCCCGAGTTTTTCCGCCAGTTCCACCAACATGGAAACCCTACAGGAAACCCTCGCCCGCTTGGCGAATGGGGAAAATTAGACGTTTTCTGGAAAAAACAACTTTCCAGACCTAAATTTTGTGCAGGCTTGCCCCATCCCCTGCCCGTTCGCCCTCCCTACAGGTGCACACGGCAGAGCCG
>NW_026623810.1:117309-172513 GCF_030028575.1 Malurus melanocephalus | reverse complement strand
GCGGCGGCGGCGGCCATGGAGGAGCCGGTCCGGGCGGCTCCGTCCCCGGAGGTAACGGCGGCGAGGAAGCAGCAGGGGGTGAAACGGCATCACCACAAGCACAACCTGAAGCATCGCTACGAGCTGCAGGAGACCTTGGGCAAAGGCACCTATGGCAAAGTGAAGCGGGCCATCGAGAGGTTCTCCGGCAGAGTGGTAAGGCAGGCGGAGCGGCTTGTCTCTGCCTCTTTATTTCATAGATGCAGGTATATGTAAGATCAGATTCCAAGGCCGGTTTGGGAATAGAGCCGGCCGGGTGCATCCCCTCAGGAGCCCTGTTCGGGGCTGGCTCAGCATCCCACCCGTGCCCGCGGCTTTGTTCGAGTGCCAGCCCTGAATAGAGACTTTTGTCTGGGAGGAGTGGTGGAGGTACGGTAGTAGCATCGTGGTACATTGTGAAGGGATGTGTTATTGTTGGAAAAATAGAGTGKCTTATTGTTTTTGTTCTTTTTATTTTTTTACATGCGGGTCCACTGTGAATAGTTTTGTCCCCAGTGGAAATTCACGTTTTGGCGAAACCTGTCACACATCCCCTGACTAACAAACGCTGCACGCAAAGCACTGTCAGAATGGCAGACGTTTGCTTCTCCTGGTTAAAAATGCCGTGATTCGGTCATACTTTTGTGACCTGAACTTTGCTGACACCTAAAAAAATTGCAGGGACTGCAACCCACCCCATTGGTTTTTACGATCCGTTTCACCGCTCAGCGGTGCCGGCTGGCTCGGGACTTCAAGCAGCCCGGGGCTTGTCCAGCAATAACTCAGCTTCAGCATTTCCTCTCTGGTGCAGCGCTCCAACCGGGCGCAGAAATGCGATTGAAGCAGTGTACACATTAGTCAGGATTATTGTCATTTTTCCCTTCCCCGAAATACGTAACTATCCACAGAGAGCAGGCGAATGAGAGGCAGGCGTTGTTGTGTTAAAGACCGCTCAGAGAAAAAGGTKGTTTTCTACAGGGGTCTTTACCCTGAAGTCGACTAATTGAGTTTTCATGAGAGTTCATCTAAAAGCAAGGCATTTCCCTGGTGACGTTACATTTATCTTTCCCTTTCGGTTGCTGTGGAGCTCAATGCGCACCCAGAGGCAGAAAGATCTGTAAAACAGAAAAGGAAATTTTAGATGCTATGACTTTAATAAGGAACACTTACTTTGCAACTGAATATCTTTGTGTCGACAGTGAAAATGAGGTTTTCAGCCAAGTTGTAGAGTCATATCATATATGCTTTCAGTTTATTAGCTCATTTGGAGGCTGGGTAAAGAGAAACCAGAGATGGACATCTCTGCACATGCTCACTCTAAATCCATGATTTTTAAAGTTTGCTGTCTTGGCTGTTTTACAGCTTCAGGCTAACARAAGCCTCAGGGCCGCATTATATGCTGTTATTTTTAAAGTAGATTATTTTTTGAACTTTGAGTAAATAAGCAAATATATTGAAAACATCTTTTTTTTCAAGGAGTTGAGAAATTAACAAAAAAAAAAGGTGACAATAATGTACTATGAGATTTGACCTTTGGAAAGAGCCCTGACAGAGGAAAGGATGTACAAGGGATGTATGTCTGATCTAGCTTAACAGCACACTARGTGTTTCCATGTTTTGCTAATTGTCAAGCTCTTCAGCTGCACCTGAAGGATACTTTGATATGGTGTGAACTGAATTTATATGGCTGATGCCATCTTGAAATGGAGAGTGAAAATCAGAATGCCCATGCAATCTTAAATGCAATGAAAATGTAACATTTGCTGTATCAGCTGGTATGTAGCAGCTAAACAAGTCTTTAGCAGGGTGTGAGATTTTACTGGAGTAATGCAAGCCTTGGCGTGTGGCGCTTTGTAATTATTAACTAGTCTGCAGGCGAGTTCTGGTGTGTCTGTTTGAACTGTAACATCTGTGAGTGTATGTAAAATATCCACAGTTTGTCTGCTTGCAGAATAAAAGCTAGTTATCAGGAATCCAGCCAGATCTCAGTGAATGGAAAACGCTTCTTGTTTTCTGACAGTTCCCTTGTCTGGCTGTTACAGTGAACACTGATTGCTTTCCGTGGGCGAGATAAGAGAACCGACAGGATGAGTGATCAGAGAGGGGCAGTTTTCCTTCATGTTTTCCACCTCTCTCTTTCTCTTCCCTTTCCTCTTCTCAGTGATTATTAGTGGGCCGTGTTTGCATCACCCATGAGCAGGTTGGACCTGATGCTGGTGTCCAGCAGGGGATGCACAGAGCAGGGGATGTGGCCGGCGCTGTCTGTGCACCAGGTTCAACACCAATCCTATCACAGCTGGCAGTGAGAGTCCTAAAGTTGCTCTAATCCAGGCTCTTTACTTCCTATTTTGCTACTGGTTTAGCTGATCATCTCCTTCTTTACTCAGTGGTAAGCAGGTATTTGAGGCTGTATGGTARCAGATTGCAAAGCTGGATCTTGTGTCCCTATTCATCAGTCTTGTTCAAGCAATTCTCCTCTTTGGCCTTTCCACTTCTCTGTGTCAAGAATTTCTTTGGCTGTATGGCATTTAATAAAGAGATTTGTGTCATTAGCCAGGCTTTTAATGTGAAGCAAAACTTKGGATTTTTCGTCATCTGTATAAACAGAGCTCAGAAATGAAATAAACTGGCAGGTTTGGGTAAATAAAGTAAAACCAAGGTGAGAAGACAGACAGTTCAACGCAAAGTACAGATGTGCTTTAATCCTGTGCCATTGGAAATCAATAGCAGAATTTCAGTTGACTTGAATGAAAGTAGTATTTGGCACAGATTAGCAGGTTACAGGTTTGTTCAAATTGTTACTCCTCTTAACTTCAACTTTATTGTTTTTCCTTAAAACGCAGTGGAATATGATCATAAAGTTTCCTGCCATAAAGCTCYGGGGGTAGATTGTATGATACATTCAGTTTGTTATTGGAAACAACTTGTGCGAATTTGTGCATTAGTTACCACAGTGACTGCAGACAGTATTGCATGCTGCATGGAGCAGTTAAAATATTGCCCAGTATATGATGTATGAGGTGCCTGATTTTTCCAGCAAGGTTTCTTCATTATTACTGTCTCAGTATACACAGTTGTAACTTATGACATTTTAAATTAAGGCACCTGTTAGCAAGTGTAAGGATGAAGAGATGATATCTCAAGCCTGTGAAGTAACACTCATGTTGATGTTTCTGTGGGTGTTTTTTCCACTTGTCATCTTGCACATGTTAAACCAAAGAACAGAACTTTTATTCGTGTTATGTATTCTATGTTTGTTAGCCAAGAAATCCAATTTCACTTATTTCAGCCTTCCTTAAGGTGTGTATTGACCACCTCTCGCTGATTTTATGCATGGTGTACGAAGATGGTAAATGCTGCTGGATTCTTCTTTGAGGAAATGATTCCACTGGAGTAAACACTCATCAGAATGCACATTTAAATTAGATAGGCGTTTTCTGTTTGCCGTTTGCAAAAGCCAGGAAGTTTATCTCCCTTTYTCTCCTTAGGCTGCACTTGGGAGGTGATGGGGAGTAGCTGCCAGGGCCTGCCTCTGCTTCTCTGTCATTCTTCCTCTTTCTGCCTGAGCCACGACATCTTTTCTTCCTCCTCACCAGCAGGTGGAGAAAGCACTATTCTCCTCCAGCYGCTCCTCCAGAAAGTTAATTCTTTTGGGAATTTATGACAAGCAGCAGCCCAACATGAAAAACAGGCATGTGATGCATATTTGGATGATCATGTTATGTGTGGTGGCTGCCATGTGTTATTTATGTCTTTCGCATAGTAAGTGCAGGTAGAAGGATGTTGCCAGTTGAAATTGGTTTCTGAATCAATACCTTGTAAAAAAACCCCCAAAATTTAAAGCAACAAATGATTTTATTTACAACTGCTGTGAAAATCTTTGCTTTGAAACAGCTCTGCTTCTGATGGGTTCGAAGGTTTGCACAGGGTCTTTGAAACCTGGAACAAAAACAAATTACATGAAAGGAGGACTTTRCATTGCTGATTGTATTGCTCCATATGTGACAAAATTGAAACGTGAATACCAACAATGACAGCTCTGTCACATCAGTAATTARGGCCTTGTTGTCCACACAACCATTTGTTTGTTTGTGGTGTGGTTTTTAATGGTTCCTTATAATAGGATGAAAGTGTGCTTGTGGGTCAGTGAGGGCAGTGAAAACCAGGTGGAACGTTTGTCCCAGTTCTCTCACCTGTGCTGCTGGTATCACAGAGAATGTCTGTATTCCTCTGATTCACGTGAATTCTTTGATCTTTAATGACATATTTCCACTTTTTTCCCCTGAGAACTTCTTCAGTTAGCACTTGGATCACTGCTTCATATTGATTTGTATCTTGGTTGCTCAGTGAGCATCTTCTGCAGGATAGTGGCCAGTTCTGATACAGAACTGTTTATTTCTTCTGAGGTTCTCTGTCGCTCTTACTAAGATATCATCCTTTCTTGCAGGCACAGGTGTATGTATCTCCACAACACTGCTGTGATGTGAAGTGCCTGTACTGTACCATGCCCAGCAGGCTCCTGATGTGTGAATGTGGCTTCCACAGCTATGATAGTACACTTGAGCTGTACTAACAATAGCTTGTACTGCTACCCATCTTATACGTGAAAAAGGAAAAACTTGCCAATTAAAGCCAAAATCATCACAAATTTCAGCTCGTTTTGAGTGCACAAYCTAATACCTGATTTTTCCAGACATGTAGAGTATGCAACATCAGGGCCCTATGGATCCTGCAGAGCTCAGCCTTTCCTGCCTCCAGGGCTCTTTTTGTCCCTGTGTGACATCCAGCTTTGGTCTCCATTCCAGACCCTTTTGCACTGCCCTGCCTCCTGCTTTGTTGTGTGTGCCAGGGCAGTGACCCRTGTGCCAGGGCGTGTGGCTTTGCTCCCTGCTTCCAAGCTGCCAGCAGGATCTGCAGAGCCTGTGSTGGTTGCTGCATGAGCCTTTCATGWCATGCTACACTTACATKGAGGCAAAAGGGTTTCTTGCAAAATGTGTCACCAAAATCTTACCCATGTATGTATGTGTATATGTATTTATTTATTTATTTAAGTTGTTCAGACCAAGTTCCTCTAGGGACTTGTAATGCGACTAAATCTGTACAGTGTTTTCGTGGTGCTGAAGGCATGTTAGTGAAACTGGGGTCATCCTCTGCATGCATGGAAATTCTAGATCTGGAAYGAATAGAGGTTGGAAAGAGTATATGGGCTTGAAAATAGTTTTGCTGTTAATTTGTTATTTGTTCCACCCTTAACTATTAGATGTGTTCCGAGAGTGTGGTTTAAAAAAAGAAAAAAAAAWAMAAACAAGGCAGCAAATGGAAAAATACCCACTGGAATTATTCTAGTGTAATTCACAGTGAATATTGTGGTCTTATTACCATAGGAGTTACTACCTGGTTGTATCAAATTGTTGCAATCTTCTTATAAGCACTTGGATAATTGAAATGCCAAACAAGACCTTAATATTAAGGGCTGYGGACAGAAATAACTGATTACAGCATGAAGGTCATCAGAAGAAAGGCACTAGAAGAGAATACTAGTTTTCTGCCCTGAGAATTTTTGTTGGAGAAGCAAATTTGTTCAGGGGAGTATGGTTCAGTGGTATGAAAGTCTGAATTAATGACTAGCCAGTAAGGGGTCATCTGAACATGTTAGTTTGTCAAATCTTTTACCAAATTAAAGAACAGCRTGTTCTTTGAGCTTTCAGTGAACATCAAGATATTCTTTCAATGATGCATGTTCTTACAGGTGAAGAAATTAAAAGTTTCTAAGAGACTTTTGCCTTTTTTTCCCTCCTGCATTGGATTAAACAATTTTGATAATTAACTATGTCTCAGTGCATTCCTTTCTGCAGGGTTAATATAGGAGAGCTAGACTAATGAACAGGGCACATTTTGGTTTGATACATACCTATTGCGATTCCCTCTACATATGAAWTTCACAACAGAATTTGAGCCAATGTTTTTAATGCAGCTTTCAGCTAAAAACAGTATAAAATGCCTAAGTGTTTTTACAAATGGTTTCACAGCAGCATATGCTAGAGAACACAAGAGAATGGAAATTGCTTGTACAAAGCCTTTCATTAGATATTGCTAAAATGTACTGCGTCTTTTAGTGGCATGTGTTCTAAAAATTATTATTATTTTTTTAGGAACCACAATGTGGATTTGCCATGTGGAGGCAATTATTGTATATATTGTAGTTCRGGGTCATACATGTTGAATAAAACCGTGTGGAATGTGCAGTTCTTGTGAACAATTGTTTATTCTCTACAGAACTTTAATTGCAGTTAGTCTGTGTTTTGTCTGGTAAATAAGTAACTAGAGAGTCTTTACCCGAGTGAGGAATTGGGAGAAGGCATGTGGTGGCCACAGCAGTGCAAAGGAAGAATGACAAATGTGTGGGTTGAAAACCAGCTCTGGTGTATCAGCCTTGAACACCAGCAGGTAAATGTACAGTCATGGTTATCCAAACGTAGAGCATATGGGACACATTTCCAAAACCTGTATCCCARGGATTTGGAAACTGGCTGGTGACCTTTGGATTGCCATGGATATTGGCCTGGTTCTGGTCTTTGCTTCCTGAACCATGCTGGAGGCTGCAGCCAGTGCCCAGCTYGGGTGTTGTGTGTTGGTGGTTTTCATGCCACCAGTGACAGGCACACTGGCATTGGAATCCCTGACCTACACAGAATGTTCTTCTTACCTCCTCCATTAGTCAGGATTTGCCCCTAAATTGCCCAAGCATGCAGCAGACACTTTACAGAAAAACCTCTTGTCATTAGCACTGATGGGTGGAATGTATTTAGGATAGTTGATATGCCAGAGGAAATATCTCAGATGAAAAGGCCTCCAACTAAAAATGTAAATGGTATTTGTCAGCGTTTCCCTCAAATATCTTCCAGCAGATGTGAGTGCCATGTGTGTCCATTTAATAAACTAAACTCAAAATAATTTCCACTTTGCTAGATATATGGGGAATAGCTGGGGAGGGTGGGGTGTGAACTACAAAGCAAGGTAAAAACTACATATGTGTGTTGTTATATTTGATGACCAATTCATTAAAGCCATAAGTGTATCCAGGCTTTCAATAGTGTTCTCCTGCTGTTGCTTCCTGTACTCYCTGGCTACAAAATCAGTCTCTATGGCTCTCATTTGTCTTACCCACATGAAAGACTTTGAGCATCTGCAAGTTATGATTTGAGAAGTATCTGCTTTTAAACAGAATATATTTATCACCGTGTCTTCACAGGCAGCATAGTACGTTGTATAAATTAGAGGATCCTAGACCTTTGAACACTCAGAGGCTGGGTGAGGTACTCTGTGTGCATACTGTGTCTGGCCATACCCATCAAACTTCCTGGACCCACACCAARAATGCCAGATGTTCAGTAGACGTGGAGGCCCTCCTGTAACCTTTGCTGTGTGTTGCAAAGAGTGGAGGGGGAAAGGTTGTAGCCGTCCCTTGATCTTCCATTGTTCTTGTACTCTTATTTCAACTCAGTAATTTTTGTATTTTGGATTATAGACCACGGGCCAACCCTCAGTTAACTCAGTCTGTTAAACTACTGCATGGCATTAGTTCAGTGTGTCCTTTAGCTCTCCAAAGATGGATGGGACTTGCTTAGCTCTGGTGGTTTATGAGCCATCAGTCCTTAAAGCTGCCACTGTTCCATGATGTGATGGAAGTGCTGGCTCTTGCACAAGTATGGCTCTGTACAGGCTCGGTCCTTACCAGTGTTGGAGATTATAAAATARTTTAATGGGTGGTTCCTTTCACTTGAAAAAACCCAGTCACAGAGCAGTTGTGGGACAAGGGGTTGCCATGGCTGACATGCGTGAAACCATCCTGGCCAGTTTTAGGTGAATGCAGAAATCACAAAATAGATGCAGATCTTGTTTTTTATAAGTATTAAGAAGGCAACTGAGGTTGCTGAGTTTAACACGTGCCTGTTGATTTCTGGATTCCTCCTCAGCCTTCCCTTCTCACTGTGGCATCTCCCACTTCACCAGACCTTCAGCATCCCTTGCTGCTATTTCCCTGGGATGCCTGGTGAATGGGAGGGTCTGCTGTGGTTTTTTTTWAGTTTTTTTTTAAAAAAAATTATTGCTCCTGTGTAAAGTTCGGGGACTAAATTTAGCTATTCCTGGGTAGATCAGAAAAATTGGGGTCCTGCTGTTGATGGAGATCTCAAAGCCATTTCATATCAAGTTTCCTGTACATAGTAAGGCATTTGATCTCTGCTACAATTTCTAATCTCTATTAAATGTCTGATGGTGAAAGATATCTCCCTTTATTTGAGGTACAAATGTTATTTTAAAAATGAGTGTGAATATTTTTTTAATCACAAAAGATAGCATTGAAGGTTGGGTAGAAATACCTTTCTGAGCTGTGTGGTAACTAAACAAATGTTCCTTTTGTTAAACAGAGCTTTGTTGTTGACACAAAAAGGTTAAGTCCTTTGCACACAAGTCTGASAGGGGAAGACAGCAAAGCATTTGTTAAAGAAACAGCTTCCAAGGCACGTGTTCAGAGCTGTCACTTATTTGCATATTTTTGCCACTCGGYACAAATCAAATATTATGGTTTCCCCAGCAGAGTGCAGCTCAGGAAGGAGAAGTGGAGGTGGCTGGAGATATCTGGACACACATGGCACTGGATTCAGTGGGGCAAAGCTGCGGGCTGTAATTTTGGCACGAGGAAACCTAATAGCCTTTGGGAGGAGAAGAGGAGACAGCACAACCTTCCCATCTGGTGCATGCTCTAAGGCCATGTGGCCTGGAACCTGGAAAATTCCTGTAAATACCTGCTGGAGGCAATGCTGGCTTAGCTGACCTGTGTAGGGGTGTAACTGAGAGGTGTTCACATTGTCCTCTTGGGAAGATACATTTTTAATCAGGACTATGCATGAGGAGTCGCATCATTCACTCTACTTCCTTTGTCATGTCTTTATTCCCTTCAGGGTGCCAAAATGAGGAGAAATAATTAAATGGTGATGTGGGGGTTTAAGCTCCAACTTCTGTAGGAGCCAGTTGTTAGAGCCATGCCTTGGGCATCCAGGAGGCGAGTGATTTTTCATCCAGAAAGTCTGTGGTGGAGCCAAGGGGAGAGCCGAGGTCAACCCCAGCTGCAGCACTATGCTGAGCCATTCCTGGTGTGGTGTAACCATCTCAGGAGAATCTTTCTTAAAATGAAAATCCTCTTCCATGGCTACAGTCACACTTTGAAGGGGTGGTACCAATTTTTCCAAAGCCTGCCGTCTCTTGTGCCTTGGAGACAGCTTACCACTGTTGATGCAACTCAGTCACTGCTGTGTCCACACAGCCTGGGGACAATGAGGACCTTCAGCTGGACTTTGCAGTGCATTTGCATCCAGGCCAGAGTCTTGCCATCCTTTCCAACTRCAGGGTTTCTTTCGTGTACAGTTTGAGAGCTTTCTACCAGGCTCTCTGTTTCAGTAAAACAAAGTATTCTCCCATTCTATGATATAAACGTGGTCTAAGGGAACCTGTGAAAGGCCTCGTTGTGGGTTGTGCGTTGCTCACAAGGAATTCATTGGGGAGAAGGATTTCATGCTGTGAAATCTTCAACCTCCTTCCAGCTTTTCGTGGATGAAAGGAAGACTCTGCAACCGTGAATGTAACTGGTTATCATTAYTGGATGTCATTACTCACTCACTCCAAGCATAAAACAAAAAAATTGCATCCCCTGTGATGTCCGTGGGTAAAATGCTGCTCTCAGTTACATTAACACTTGTAAGMTGAAGAGTAGAGCTCAGCCCTTTGTTTCAGTTGAAATATTTGTTTAACACCGGCAAGGACTAAACAATACACTTGAAAGCGATTTGTGTTATTGTCTGTAGAGCAGAGCTTGTGTTTTATGAACTGGCTGATCATAAAGACAGCATAAATCATGTAAAGCATTCTCTTTTTTTTTTTTTTTTTCCTGCAGATGGGCCTCGTAGAGTAGAGTTGCAGTCAAATGTCTGCTCCAGGATATTTTAGTTGAACTGTGCAAGTCCATTAAACAAATGTAATGGATTTTTGGAAAGAAGCGCTGCGTGTTTCAAACCAAATGTTTTACATAGAGAACATCTGGGTAGTTCTGGGTGTTTGTATGTGGAGAGCATCAGACAGCAGCCATAGTGAGTTCAGCTGGGAGTTTGCCTGGGATGTAGTTGTAGGATATGACAGTTCAGTTGTTATGGGGAATAATTCCTRTGAAGTATTGCCATAAAATTAATGTTTGGCACAAACAGCTGTATCTTTGTTTTACTGCACACCCAAGTTATTCTTCTTATCTGCCCAGCAAAACTGTAAATGCTGTTTAAATAAGCCAGTAAAAGCTGGCACCTCAGAGCTGTATTRAAGTATGCCTGAGGAGGGGAAATGAAGCTTGCTCTGTTTTCAGGGAAGCACCATGGATTCCTGCCATGGGCAGTGTAGTTCGAGTAAGCAATGAATGCAAGATGTGCAAATRGTTTGTGGGCTTGAGTTGGAAATGATCAATGTTCCACTGGTGTTGCTTTGAGCACTGTGAAAATGCAAAACTGGTGATATGCATGTAATTAGCCTGACATTAGMGTTTATTGGGGCTCCTGGAAGAACTTTAACCTGGGTAAATTAATAAGTCTGCTTTTGCTTCACAGCATTGGAACTAATGTATTTCCAGGAAATGTAGGAAATGTTGAAAAATGTCGTGTTTGGGAGTTGGTTCTCAAATTATTTCTGCAGTTTAACTGAGGAATGCGTGGTTCAAATGAGATTAAAGYTGTAATTTCCAGAGTAGCAACGCAGCTTCCCCTTTCAGGATTGTTTAACTAAAAAGTTAAACAAAGTGGGTTAGGCAGTCTCTTGGTCCGGTCCCTTGTGGACAGCAATTCACATTATRCAGCACTGCTTTAATAGCCCTGCTCGGTCTGACATGATTTGTGGTATTTGCTGAGATGAGTTTCTGGAGCGAGCAGCGTGAGAGGGAATTGCTCCTCGCTCTGAGGAAGGGGGAATGTCCAAGTCTGTGCGAAGGTCATTGGCGGGGTGAAGTGGGAAGCCTGGGCTGCTGTTGTTACACTGCCTAACAGCTTTGCTTCTGGCAAGGGGATCCCAGAAACATGARTTCTAACTCTCCCTTGTTCGACTGACTCCAGCCAAAACACGTGCCAAAAAAGGTGTTTGTGCGTGTTGAAGAAGGGGGWAACAGTCTTGGAGCTTGCAGGGTCTGGGGGAGTTCTTAGGCAAAAGCTTTCCATCCTGAAAAATAATTGCTTTGCTGTTTCTCCCTTCCAAAGTTAAGCCTCCTCATAACTGCTTGGAACAACTKCTTGCAGTTGTGAGCTCCTCTTGTAGCAGGGAAAGCTGGAATTGTGCGTTTAAGGCTGCAGAATTGCTGGATCGCCAGCCGCTTAATTGTAGGAAAATGTAATTTATTCCTCACCCTCTCACATCCATTTCAAGCCCARCTGGCTGCAGGGAGCAAGAGTTTTCCTGTTCCTGTGTTACCCTCTCCGCTGAGCCTTTAGGGTGGCCCTGGTAATTTACTTTCAATAAATAGAAGGGAACAACAGGAGGTTCCTCTACCTTCAGGGGTATAAATATTTCTCAGAAATCAGAGAAGGATGGGGAAGAAATCTTAGCAAACTCCTTTCCTCTGCTGTAGTAATTCYACCACATTCCGTCATAAATTCTAAGACGGTCCCTTCCCAAAAGGGACCATTAAATAGGTAATKTCCAGGCAGAACAATGTCACACTGAAGCAGTGCATTAACAAAAACAAATTTAATATTGCAAAGCGATCTGCAGGCCCGGAGCAAAATAATCTGGGTGAGTCTTTCATACATGATTGCCAATCTTTTTGTTTTCCAGGAGTATTTTTCCAGATAGGATGTGGGTTTATGSTTTGCTGGATTCCCACCAAGAAGTGGTGTTTATATTTTGGTCCACCTTAGACCAGTTTAGGAAAGTATTCTAGCTACAGGTGCTTCTGATAGTTCTGTGTCATTAACCCTTGCAACTGTACTGTTTAAACACATCCCTGCACCTTCCATGGTATAATTTCTGTGGCCCACCATCATCTCTGTGCAATGAATCCTTGCTCAACAGTATTAATCCAAAATACTGAAGTCTATAAATGCAGCTTTAAAAATCTCTCCATGCTTCAAAATKCCATTCTGTTAATTAGGAATTTGAGGTGGTCAAGCAGTATGGTGTTGGGTTTTAATGAGTGTTGTGGTGTGTGAAARTACAGACATTTCTTTTTAAAAAGACTCTTCCCAAGTTTTCCCTGTACTATTGTTATTCTCATGGTGAAATAGCACTTCCTCTTTTTCTCTGAARGACTGCAGAACTGGAGAGCAAAATCAAAAGATCCACATAATACCAGCTGACTTCACATTTGTGGTGGAAGAGGCACATTGTAAAGATGTGCAAAGCTCTCAGTGATTCTGAGGTTTCTCCGCACTCACCGAAGCTTCAGTGAAAAAGAGAGAATAAGCCGAGTTAGATTTATTTATGCACAGCTTTCTCAAGCAGAACACACCAATGAATGAAAATGTGCTGTGAGGTGGYTTCTTGGGAAAAAAACTGGTTGTGAGAGTTCAAACAATGTCTAACCCTCTTCCTTGTTTAATGTGAATTACAGCCTTGCACTGATRTAGTACCTTTCGCCTAAACCTGTAAAATCACTTTAGAGACTCTGGTAACTGCTGAGGTTACCATTATTTAGCAGCACATTGKAACAGTTTGCAGCAGTTGCTTAGAGGGTGTGAATAACCCCATTTCCAATTTAAATTATTGGAGGAATTACAGGAGACTGTGTAATTTTCAAACTAGAACTAGATCCAGGCACCAGGATTTTATACCTGTCTTCTTAAGAAAGTCATAAAGTACTTTTTGTAACGACATAGCCAAGATCTTGGTTTTGTGTTTCATCCCCAAATTGATGCCTTGAACAGTGTGCACTCCTACTTTGGAGGATTACTTCAGTGTGGTTCACTGCTTATTCACAATGAAAAAACAACATTGAATTAAAGTCCCTCWCTGCTGCCTCAGGTTAGCATTTTGCATTACATCAGCAGCTGTGGTAGCTGTGAGATCAAGCCTCAAAATTACTGTGAAATCTATCTTCCAGTTTTTGGAGAGTGGGTCTGTAATAGCCATGTAACATTGAGAACAGTAAACTTGGGGCTTGTGAATTCTTTCACTCCTATTTATCCTGACTTGCCAGTAATTTAATTAGTGCTCAACAGTCTGCACACAGACTTGCAGAAGTTAAAAGACTGACTGACACAGGATTTGCTTTCAGGGACTTTTCCTCTTTTGCACATGTGCTGGATGGAGCTATGCTGTGTTTGGAAGTTGATCAATAATGATTGCACAATTCTAACCTCATTTAAACTATGAWATAAACAGACATGATAGAAACGGATGCTACCAGTTTTTTTCCTACTTAAAAGTGAAGTCAGCTTTTTTTTTTTCCTTCTGCTTTTTTTCCCCCACTCCTTTTGTTTCCCTTTTTGGTTTCAACAAAATTGTAACCTGGAAGAAAAGCAATTAGACTTTGTGAAATCCCAGCTCAGTGTAGCATTTGGCTTTAGTAAATGTGGAAGCCAAAAATAAACATCTGCTTGGCAACTTCACTAGAAGTTAACTGTAAATGCAGTTTTCATCTTTTCAGTGAATGTGGCATTCAGTGCTGGTTAACATCTATTAAGGAYAGCGATCCATAGTTGAGGCTGTAAAGCATTTTTTTTTCTTTTTAATTACACTTATGAACCTCCATTGCCTCAGGGAAATCCCCTACCCCAGTTTCTTTCCAGATATAATTTCTGTGTGCCAAAGCATGAACTTTTCTTGAAAGTTTGAAGGTAGTTGGATGGGATAGTTGTGAGTTGTTAGACTTTGGAAGGGAGGTRGTCTTCTGTCGATCTGTGCATGGTATGGAGGATATGGAGTAACATTTAGAAGTCTATTAGAAAAAATGTAAGCAGTCCCATCCTTTTTTCCAGGAAGGTGAAGTCTGCACGTGACAGGGACTGTCCCAGGATGCCAGACCAGCCTTGGGCTCCAGTCCTGACAGGCCACAGCTGCAAACATCTTCAATGACTTGGTCATGTCAGATCTCTGCTTTTCATCAAATCCTTTCAAACTTCTGCTCCTACCAGAGCAAATTYGTTTTACTGTGGATCAGGGAGGATTGAAGTGGATGTAGATTTTTGGTGGCATGCTRTTGGGACAGTGGGGAGAGGTGAGAAGGGGCAACTTGAGGCAGCACTRTGGGAAACAATTATTGCTAGGGATGGTGGTTATTTGGAGGATTTTTCTTCTAGAACTGAACAGTGCTAGGCCCTGGGACTTCAGTAATGTAGTGAAKGGAGAAGTTGTTCAGTATTTTTGAYGTATGTGACTTGAGGCAAGGATTCTCAGCGTTAAATGAAGAAAGGTCTGCCAGGGAGATTGGTCAGGGAATGCATGGTGTAAGTATGCAGGCTACCTCAGGGTATCAGACAATGAAGGGATGCAAGTTTCCCAGTAAGGCAGTAGTTACTCAGGAAATGTGCTCACAAATCCTGATAACAAGCACCGTATGTGGGGGTGAGGAAAGAAGTGGAGGAAGGGTGTTGTATGTTCCTCCTGGCACCCACTTTATGTATGTACAGTATAAATGTGTTCATCTGGTGCCTTCTACTGCTCATTAAAACTTGATTCCACAAACATATTTCTCTGTGAATAAAGGGYGAACTTTTATATATAGAGACAATATGTAATTCCCTTGCTGAGTGTTTGTGAATAGTTAATTCTTCTTCTCCACTTGGTGAATCATCATTTATGATACGATAACAGCAACAATGTCCAGCAGAACCAGAAAAGGAAAATTAAACCCGAGGCAATTGTACCTTCATTCTCCAAGAGGCAGTGGCACATTGTGCCTCAGCTTATGCAAATAGAATTTTGATCTAACATTTATCACACCAGCTTGGGACTTCTAGTGCCTTGGCAAAAGAGTGAGTTTCTCTACAAGTAGTGACATCAGCTTTGGTTTTTAGAAATATTATCTGTTTTTGTCTGGTACATTGTGAAGGGGCGAATAAAACAGGGTGATGCAGATGTTTGCTATATGCTGTTACCATAAAGAGTGAGGCAGCTGTAAAAAATACCTTTTGGCTCACACAAGTAAATGAACCTGAGAGGTGCATCGTGGCACGTGCWTCTTTGCCTTTATGTGTGCAGCTGCTGGCTTGCAACACAACAACAGTGTTTTGTCCTTGGTAGCATCCATGWCATGAACAAACATGTGATGGAACAAATGACTGAGCAGAAGCCGAGATTTAAATCAGCAGGGCTCACTTGGGTGCAGATGGCACTGGTTACTGCTTTGAGCAACTCGCCCGGTTGCTGCAAAGGTATCAAACAATGGAGTTGGGCTGCTGATAAATAATTAATAAGGATTTTGTTGAATGCTTGTCTCCCAGGCAGTATCGCCATGGAGATTATCCGGCTTTTAGGATGTGAAAACTARCAATCTGTGAAACAATGGCATTGTGTGAACCTTACTCTTGCCCTGAAAGGGAGAGCTCTGRGAGATGTGTTAGCACATTGCACAATGCTGGGCACTAACTTTGCTTGCACTCACAGTGGTCTTTTGTCCAGCTTTCCAGTGACTGCATTAAATGTTTTCTGTGACTRTGCAGAAACTTGTTCTTAGAACTACACATCCTGCATGATGCTTTTTAGTACTTCAGCTGGCCCAGGGTTGGAGTCTCAAGATAACTTTTTTCAGCCATTGGACACAGCAAAGATACAATGATGTGGGAGCAGGCTTACCAAAAGAAGTCCTCATGAGAATACCTTTGTAGAACCCTTTGGATGCTTCAGTTCCCCATAGGAATATCTGTCCCTGGCTCCTTCTTCCCATCTGGAAGGTCCAGAGGCCAGATWGACAGTTATTCAGCCTGTCCCCTGCCTTTCCTTTTTCTCCTTTGTGCAGCCTCTGGAAGGGCCATTTCAATGCAACTGCATTATCAGCATCCCCCTCCTTATCATTTGATTGCAGCCACCTCAGGGACCACACAATTTCATAGCTTTGTTTCTTTTCCTCTTGGGTTGGTGAAGTCTGGGCCAAGAGCCATAGGCAGAGACTCCCCTGGAAAAAACATCATATGGTGCCAGACTTTATTCTTTCTTGCTTGGCTCTGTGGAGCTGGAGAAAGAACAATGTACCTTTTCTCTCCCCACCCCCAAACATCCTCCACTCTCCCTTTCTCTTCCTCCCCTGCCTGATCAACCTATTCTTTACCTCCACACCCCGTTGGCACTTGGCACATTACACTTCCCACCTTCCAGTCTCAAAGAGAGGAAGCAGAGCTGTGAAACCAGCTAGGCTCACCCACTTCCCATTGCTGGGTGGGGATGGAATCAGCTCACAGCTTTCAGAAAAAGGGAGGTTTGTGTGTATTTAACCTTCCCTTCCCTCCTCACTAGAGAAAATAATTCTTAATAATTTTCTTTATGCTTCTTTTCTAACATACRGCTCAGTGGCAACAAGCTGGTTTACCTTTCTCAGGGAGCTTCACTCTCTGTCTGATGCTGGATTTTTGACTCTCCATATTGATATTGCAAGAGCCCATTGGAATTTGTTCGAGCACGGGTGGTATGTACAAGTGCTGGAACCAGCTTAAAAGTCACAGCCTCCCTTGGTGGAAAAAAGCAGTTCATATCTCACTATGGTCCTAAAAATAGCCTTGGTAGATAATAGAGAATGGAAGATTGTTTTCAATGGGTCTGAATGTACTGCATGCAGAAGTTCCTGGGGAAGGATCAGTGGTTTGTGGCATTTTAAGTAGTCAGGCTCAGCTACAGCCTCAACTGACTTCAAAATCCGTGACTCTGTTGCACTGTGGCTAGTTCAACCTTTGTTTATATTCACATGACTCAGCTGGAAATGAGGCAAACTTAGGTTCATTAGATTAAAACAAACACACGAACCAACTTCCTGAAATCAAGTGAAACAGATTTTTACTTTGATGAAAATACAGCTTGCTTTTTTTTTTTTTTTTTTTCATGCCATAAATGATGATGCCAGCAGTGACTCAGCAGACACGGAGATTTGATATGGAAATGGGCACCAACCACCTGCCATGCCCTTTGCTGGATGTTTGGACTTGGAGATACTTTTCTGTACACAGTGGTCTTGATCAGGCTCTGTAAAAATAAATTCTGCCCGTTTTGCTCTGCTAAGCAGCCGAGAAGCTTGAAAAGGAAAAAAGACATTTCTCTCACAGATAGGACTGAATGTACAGAAACCTTTGCAACCATCATGTGTTTGAAGTATTTATAGTTCAATTCCAGTTATTTGTATGAAACAAAAGCAAAGAAGCATGAAGTGCGTTGGAAAATACTTTATAATCTCTCTACAGCAGTTCAGAGAGTGAGTATAAATCCTCTTTCCAGCAAATGGAAACCAGTAATTTATTGCAGCCTTGAAGAAAGCAATTTATTTCTCTSTGCTTCCTGCCCAGCACTTTCTGCAAGCTGACTCATGGAGGGATGGGGAGCCAAAAGCTGTGCTCCCTCTTTCCTCTCTGCTTCTGGAAGGCAGAGCAGCAATGAAGCTGGGGCTGTGCTCATGCAGAGCAGTTTGGAGGTGCCTGGCAGTATCAAAGGCTCACAAGCCCTGCTTTCTCTCCTCTGTGCCATAGGTTTTGGACTGGTACCAGCGCTGCCAGTGCAGGTTGGAGGTGGTTTCATCCCATCTCTGCTGGTCTTTCTCCCCTTCTGGCCCCGTGTGTGGGACCACGCAGCCATCAGAGCTGCAGAAGGTTCTGGGGATGTTAKTGGTGCATGCAGTCAGTGCTGATCCCCAGAGGGAAGCATCACATGGCCTASTTCTGAGCTGTGACCTTGCTGCTTGTGTCTGTATTTAACTTTGCATGTGTGAGCTGTCCCACAAAAGTCAATGGCCCGTTCACATGTGTGAAGTTAGGCATGTGCTAAAGTGCTTTGCCAGATTGGATACTGTGTCTGCCGGGGCTTTGGGTGAGCTTGAACCCGTTTTGTTGGGGTGAGAGGCTTTAGATTTCATTATTAGGAATCTGATATGTTACTTTCTCTGAGTGCAAGGTCCTGRAGTTATCTGAAATTCTCATTAAGACAAGAAGCTAGGAAAAAGACAAATTCCTCCACTAGTAATGTTACTAAAAATACTATAATTAAATTATCTAAGTCTTAAACCCAGTAAAATATATTGAGAAAGTGTGGTAGAGATATAAGTRCAGTGTTCTGAGAGTACCAAAGGGACTAACAGCACTTTCTCTGCAGATATTGAGCTGGAATATTTGGAGTAGTTAATGTAACTGATGTAAAAAGCGTGTTGCTTTTTCTRTACTCTTGATTCATAGGCTGTGACCCTTAATAAATTTTGATGTTGCACACAGTGAGGCTGCGGCTTTCAGAGAAGGCAGGAGCAGGCTAGAAAGAAAGAAAAGGACCTCAAGAATGAACAAACAAGTTCTTTCATAAGGTATTTCTGAATTGACATTATTTCCTATTATGCTGAAGTTAGTCAGGTTCATCATGCAGCAGTCCTGCAAGTGGGGTTTAGRAAAATGGAGCCAGCTCTGTCTGGTTTTAAAAGCATAAAAAAACTTTGAAAAGGTATTTTCTGGAACATATTTGTGAGAGAAATACATTTCATGACAGAARTTATATTATTGATATTTTAGAATACCTGGAAGAGAGGTTTGTTTGACAGTCTGATAGCATTACATACAGCTMGGGGTCTTATTTTGCTCAGAGATATGAAAACAATGAAACATACAATATATAYTTGGATTTGTGATTTATAATGTTTCCGTGAAATACTGGATAAAACCGAATTGGGCTCCTTTCTGGTTGTGTTAGTTTTTCACATCAGTAGACTTGAGCCTAAATATTCTTGCTGACATGGTGGGAGCAGATTGGTGCAGGTGGAAGACCTGACTGGCAGAAATCCCTTTCTTGGGAGGGAAGAGCTGGAATGAATGCTGTCCTGCTCCACTAATCCTGCTTTGGGATGTCACCTCTGACAGTGACAGCCTGCTGACACCCATCACTCACTGTCTGGCCTTTCAGATCAGGTCACCAGCAAGGCTGTGCACTGCTGGTAGCCTTTGAAATGTGGAGGCTGCCCACTTGGGAATTGGGCAGATGAGGGTAAAAAATATTTGTTGAGATACCTTTGAACCTCTCACTTTCTTGAGACCCTTTCTGAGGAGAAAAATAACAGTTGAACATGGGGAAAGGTCAAGCTCCTCATCATCTAAAAGCGGATAAATGGTGCTGTTTCACCACTTATCTATCAAGTTTTAACTAATAAATGGCTGCAGCTTACGTGCTGTGCAAACAGACAGTGCTACTGCTTTGTTAGTGAGTGTGAGTTAAACCTCCCTTCCTGTGAGTGCCTGCACTGGTACCATACACAGCACCCTTGCTGGGGATGCTCTGACCATGGGCAGCTGTTTAGAGCTGCCCTGGCTCCACTGACACCTCTGGAGTAAAGATATTTCACACCTGCCAGATGYCTTTCCTTGTTTCCAAGTGCTGGTCACCGTGATATGAATGAGCTCAGTGAGGGAGGAGAAAGTCTCCAGTGTTAAAACTGTGTTTAGATGTGTTCAGCTGTGTGTCAGATGTGTTYTTTCCTTATACTGGGATGAGACATTGCAGCCTGAATCTCACTGACAAAATCCCAAGTACTTTGGCTGGGCTGTTGAATTCTACCCCTGCAACTGGGAAGTGATGCTTTCAGGAGAGYTTAAGTACCATCTTTGAAATTTGGGTAAACTTTTAGGAATAGCCTGTATAAATTAAGGCGCCTTAACCACTTTGCAGCATGGGTTGTGAGACTGTAAATTCTCTGGTCCTGTTAAAAAATACATTCGTAGGCAACGTATCCGTTTGCATGAGAATATTAATCAAAACAAATATTTACAAAGTGCCACCACACTTTTCCATCACATTTGCCTTTTTGGATCTAAAAATATATGTTTTCTTATATACAGTTATTCCACAGGGTCCAGCTGCAGTAGTTATGGGTAGATGTGCTGTCTGTGAAGCATACAAAAGTTAGCAGGAGATTGGCATGTCCCCTGAGCTGCCCGTTATTGCTTCACCAGTCGTGAATGGGGAAGAATTTGCTCACAGTTGTATATTTGACAACGAAACCCTTCTTAAATTCTTCCTCAGAGCCAAGTACAAAGCTGTCTTTTAATAAAAARATGTGTTTTTACCCATGTCTATATTTATTTCTTGCAGGAATGCACATAGTTTTCCAAGAGCCACCCACATCCTTCTGTATACAGGGTGTATTTGCATTTGCAGTCAGTCCCAGTGCAAATGTGGGAAGGGGAAAAAATCCAGTGTCATCTTTAGAGTTGGTTGCCTTTTCCATCTCTAGAGTTACTTTGAGATTATCTTGGTCACTCATTCAATTAAGATCTGTTGTATTACCTTTTCTAGAAATACATGCTATGCAAATAAGACTGTAGTTATGTTGTTACTTTTAAAATCTCTATTCCAAATGTTTGGGACAAGAAGAAGAAAAGAATTGTTTTGGCTTTAACATGCAAATAGTTTTCTCCCTTGACTTCTGCTTTTTGTTCTGCTCTCCCAAAGTTGAGCATGAGCTTAATTTTAAGCACGTGCAGCAAACTTTGGGAATTCAAGGGGATGGGGCATGTGCTTAATGCTTTTTTGAACAATGTTGCTTTTCAGAATTGAAGGCTTTGTAGGAAACTTGATCCTTTAAACGGGCTCCTGTTTATGTACATTTCAATTTTATAATATTGTAAGTTTTCCTCTTCTTCAATGTCCTCAATGTTACATCATATAATGAAAACAATACTGGTTATGCCACTTGCAATTACTGAAGTAGGCAGTGATTCTTTTTTTTTTTTTTCTAGAGTTACTGGGGAAATAATGTAAATCAYAGATTTACAAATGTTTTCCCAGGAGAAGTCCACAGTAGTTGGCTGCAAAGAATGACCCAAGTTTGGTTTATGCATAAAAGGGTGGTCATCTCAGCAGGTCAGCGATGTTTATCAAAGACGTATTGTTGATTTTAAGCTAGCTGATAATTTATTCCCTGAACTCTAGCTTGAAAAAATAATGCAGGGTAAATATTGAGTATAATAAAGGCCATGCTGCCATTCAGTGTGCACARTGCCCTCACCTTCCCTCTCCCACCAGCTCCTCTGCATTGTTGCCTTCTGCATTTCTCACAGYGCATGAGATGACCTCCGTGATTATTTGTGGGGGTGTTCAGATAAGCCCTTTCTTCACAGGCAACACACATACACACACTCAAAAGGACTGTTATAATTTGAATTTATATTGCAAGTTCAGCTATCACTTCCTCTGTTCCCACCCTGCCTTTTGGAAAGATATCCAGTCACATGATAGGCTTGTAAAAGAGCTTGCTGATTGAGGAAGGATGCAGGAAGGATATGGTTTTGCAGTGTTTGCATAAGTGTTGTGTAGGAYCTGAAGCCTTGGGTTTATATGAGGACGAGTTTAGATGGGAATTTCAAAGATTTATTTCTTATGATTTTTGAATAAGTCATAACTCCTGAAGAGTTTAGAGAGCCATGGACTAACCTGTGTTACTAGGATCCTTTATGTATTAACATGGATATCAATAATAAAATAATCTGCACCCTGAATTCCCTGCCTCTGTTCCATCACAGATCTCAACCTTACTTGAGAGAAATTGTCTCCAAAGCTTCTGTTCAAAATTGTCAGATGCAATCATGTCTTAGCAAATGTACTTCCCATCAAAATCCCTTGGGGAGTTTTGCCATTTGCATAAGGAGAGTGGTTAGGCTTGCACAGAGATCTTTCCAAAAGATGCTGTGTTCCCCCTTGGTGAAGTCCTAAGACTTGAAGAGCCCAAAACTTCGTGTCACCCATTASTGTCATGAGAGTGTATTTACTGTTATACACTGAGGGAGCTGGAGCATGGAGGTTTGTATTTTAATGCTTTGTTTTAGTCATTCCCTGTTCTGCCAATATCTAGCATCTGTATTTTTTGAACTCTTCTTAGTGGATTAGATACATCTGTTCGGTTCCAAGAATAATGCTTGATTTCCTGAATTTATAGGTTGCAATAAAATCCATTCGTAAGGACAAAATTAAGGATGAACAAGATATGGTTCACATCAGACGGGAGATTGAGATCATGTCATCCCTCAGCCACCCTCATATCATCACCATATACGAAGGTTAGTGAATGTGATTTTCCTCCCTGACTGCTCTGTTACGTTCTTGCAGACCTGATGTTCATGTTTCTTGAGATCCTGCACCAAACCAACCCCTACTCCTTGTGTAACCCATCCCTTAGCAAYGAGACTGCCTTGAGCACTGCCTTCCCTCTGAGCTGCACTTTCACAGATGATTAACCCTTTGCTTGGAAGAGCTGCTTCTTGTGTGAGTTCACTGTGTCCATGGCAGGTGGGAAATGATTGCATGTATCACCTCATGTCCTTGCTCACACTGGGCACTTCTGTTTCATTTCATGTGACCTCACTCGTGAACCAGCCTGATGTTTCTGTTCCCAGCCCCTAAACCAGTCCTTGTTTGCTTTATTTCCCCTGAGCTGCACAGGACTGAACTCAGCTGCTCTAGGACTGTGGTCCTCCCTTACCTGTCAGTTAAAAGTTGTAAGTTCTGTCACTGCAGCTTTTCCCTCTGAATCCCAGCATCCTTTTTCCTGTCCACCTCTGCACACTTTCCCGTCAGTCTGGTGGCTGCCTCTYATTCCTGTTTCCTTAGCCTGTCTTCCCCTGCTACCTTCTTTCTTCCTGGGACACAGTTGGAAGCCTGCTAATTCCTCCTTCCCAAAGCTGCTCCCTGCTCTTACAGCAATGAGCAGGAAGCCATGGGCATTCCTTCCTGATTTGCTAGTTTGTTTTTGTATCTGCAGATTGTCACTCTGTAGTAAATGTCCTAAATTCCTAAATTCCTAAATGTCCTAAATTCCTAAATTCATTCCTTCCTTCCAGAATTCATTTCTTCCTTCCAAAATTCCTTCCTTCCAAAATTCCTTCCTTCCAAAATTCCTTCCTTCCAAAATTCCTTCCTTCCAAAATTTCTTCCTTCCAAAATTCCTTTCTTCCTTCCTAAATTACTTCCAAAATTCCTTCCTCCCTGGGATGCAGATTCCAGAGGTTCACAGGGACCTAGCTCAGGCAGCCTTGTCCCTGGGGATCACCCCTTTTCCTCTGTGCAGAACAGCAGCCCTGAGTTTAGCCCTGCACATTTCCATGGCCATGAGGTAAATGCACAAGGTGATGAGATGTATATGGCAGCTCTGCTCTGAGACTTGATACCACTGATTAAAATAAGGGCTGTCTTGGCGTTCTGTTACAGTATCGCATATTGAGTTATTCAAAAGCATGTTCTTSTACTTGAAAAGAGATGAGTATCTGTCTTTTTATTGAATAAACTCATAAAAGGATCTGGGAACAGAAAAGGGGAGGGRTGCTGTGTCAGCATGTGGATTGCAAATGGAACAAAAGTTACTTCAAACGTACACGGGTACTCAGGAAGAAAAAGATATTAAGCATGCTGTGGTCCTTGGACCAATTGCCCTTCTCATTCTTACTTTAAATATTTTTTACTGGGTTAAAACATTTGTAAAAGTTAAAAAGATTACAGCATTTTTAGGAAGCAGACACATAAGTCCTGTGGGAGCAAACCTTCCCTCTCTGGCCCTGCTGAGGAAGGAGCAGTGCTTCTGCAGCAAAGCCAGTTGTGCTGTGTGATGGAGAGTTGATGCTGGCTGAGGAGGATGAGCACCCTGTGCCAGGTGTGTTTTCCAGGCAGTCAGTGTCTGGTGATGCTGTAATTCAGATATGGTAGCACTGGGAAGATGTGAATTTGTGCAGCTGAGCCCACAGGAGCAGTGATGTGCTGCCCAGAGCTGAGAGTGGCAGCTCAGGGGCCCTTGAGCGTGTGCTTCACTTGGAGCTGAAGAGTACTTGGAGTGAAGTTAAGGGACTGCAGCTAGGAGTGAAGTGTTTGTATCCTCTTGAAGTTGGATTTTAAGCACGTGGCTTAAAATCCAAAGAACTAAAGAGTTCCTCTTGAGTGATACTTAATAAAGAGTGATAAGATTGGTATCCCCTGATACGAAATGTTGAAATTGGTAAATCCTAAGAGATGATTTTCATCTCACCAGAATTGAGTTATGCAATTTCTGCAGTTGGTGTATGCTGCAAGTGTAGTGCCCCTGTAGTCAAGAGACACCAGCAGCTCCACAGGGTGGTTGGCTCCCTCCTGGGAGATGTTTTTTTTCAGACAGATGGGATAAATGACACATTGGAGGCTCCTGTTGGAGTCCTGCTAACTTAGATCAGATGCTTCACTTTTAAGCTGAAGCCACCCTAGAGATAWTTCCCTCCTCTCTCACAAATTTTTACTGTAGGTTTTCAGACTGCCACTGGATATCTGACAGCTCTCTCAGTAGGTGCCAGGTTGCACAGATACACCTTTCATGGAGCATGCTGGTTGTCCCTGTAATGTCTTTAGAAGCACTTTGTATTGCATTTACAAACATGTGTTTTCCTGAAGTAGAATCCTTGTTTAGATATCCTTTTGACCTTCCTGCTAAAAGCAATTAACCTTTGAATTTGTCTACTTGATGTAAACACAAGTGTGTCTTCTTTTATTGATACCAAGCAGAGTCAGATGTGTGGAAACAAAGCTTTCCAGTTTCGAGGTCCTTTTTTGTAACCTAATCAGRAGGCATGTTCCCTTACTGCCAGGGCAGATGTACAGTTGGGACTCYAAAGAAATTCCATCCTCTCAGCAGGGCTGTAATTGGCAATCTGTCGAGTGTGGCTGTGAGGGAAGTGCTCCTTTAAGTGACTTTAAACTCCTTGAAAGGGACTGGATAAACCAAGTTGGCTTTGCTGGCAATGTTCTGATTTCAGCACATAAATTTTAGTTTATAGAATAATGCCTCTGTCCATTCATCTGTCTGTCTCTCCCCTGCCCCTTGCCCTTCTTCTGCCCTATTTCTTTTTTGCCTTGAGAACTCCAGGATTTTGTAATAAAGCCTTTGAGAGCTAACATATTTTTCCAGGGGTAGCCTGAGTGCAAAATCTACCTCATCTGGCAATACTTTATAAAAGTTRAACCAGGGAAAGAACATTCTGCAAACATTTAAACATATGTTGGACCAATCATGAGGGTGAAGTTATGCTTGGTACATTTAGGAGTGAGCTTTTGAGTCTTTGTAGTGTGAAATACTGTTGTCTACGTGACTGTTTCTGTGCTGAAAGAGTTRTCCTTGGTCAGCATAACCATACAGAAAAGTCTGCCCATTTGCAAAATGCACTTAAAAATGAACAGACTATTAGCTAACATGTTTGTAGAAATAGTTTACTGAAGATCTTCCCTGAAGAATGAATAAATATTAGGACCAAAATTCGGTGCCAGTGGAACATGATGGTATTAATGTAAACGAGTAACGAAAGGAAAGTGTGTGCTGAAGTGCTCTGCTGAGTTGGGGCCAGGATGCTTATAGCAGTGCTGGACCCTCTGCATTAACAAGGCACAAAATATGGATCTCCCAAGTAAGATGCACTTTTTAATTTTTTTTTTTATTTTCCATTTTTAATACTCTTAAGAGGAAGTGCAGAGATTCTCCATCATGTGTCTTCCAGTTTGCAGTGGCTTGAGCTAGGCTGCATGCTTTGCTTAATCAGGAAACTGGTTCAGCTCTACTGTGCTTTCAGACCCCAAAGGCAATGGGAGATAATCAGTGTGGTACAGCAGTGGCTCCTGGTTTGCAGTCATAATCAAAACAAACTTTGGTGCCCAATGACCCCACCCATTGTGAGCSCAAAACACCTGAAAAAGCCACAAGGCCCTTCAAACATCACGTGGATAACTGGGCTTTAATCAAGAATGTTGGAAGTTGAAAAGCTGGAATGATTCTTTTTTTTGGCCAAGAGAGAGTACTTCAGCAGTGATACTGTTTAACCACATTTCTAATTGATTTCCTCTAATTATGTAGGCTTTTGACCTTCCAGTGCTTTATTCTCATTGTTTTCAGCTGATAACATCCAAGAACATAAAGTAATATTTCAAGTGTCGGGATATAGTAATGAAACAAGAACAAACAAACTTAACTCTTTACTTACCACACCCCAGCTTTATGAATTTCCTGTCATTCAGGGTGATTGCCTAAACAGTGTTTCATCAGACATGAGATAAACTCAAATGTGTGAGRTCACTGGCAGGTCCAGTTTAAATGTCAAACCGATTGCCAGCAGCGATGAAATTCACTTCCATCTTCCCATTTACACAGTCCTACCATAGCAATGTAAATATTTGCTTGTCTGAAATTCCTCAACAGTTTTAATCATAGTTTAAATAAAGGGGAGTTAGCTCTTGTATTTTTTGCTGAAACAAAGCTTATTAGTGTAACATGTTATTGTGGCTGAATTAGCAACTGTCATTTTTMCTTCCTTTTAAAGAGCAAACCATCAATCTGCATATCCTCAGTCTCGCTCTTTGAGAAACAACCTCACCAAGGATAATGGTTCTCATTCTGATTTAATGTCCTCAGTGGGGAGTAAATTATATCACACTGTCTGATTTAAAAGGATTATTGCAGGATCTTAACTACATTCCTTTAATTTAAAAGGAGATGCAATTTGGCTGAATAAGGCCATAATTCAGGAAAACAATTTAACACAAGCTTAGCATTAAAACACATACTTTWTATCTTGATATCCTCAGTTATAATTAAATATATGCATAAATTTATGTGTATCCATACAAGTGGTTTCCTCATTGTAACTGGGATATTTTCATGTCTGCTGTATGCTCTGTTTAAAACAGTAGTAAAATACTACTACTACTAAAAAAAAACCCAACTAAATAAAAATTACGCCAAGAGACTGTAAAGCAGTCAAGAACACAAAAGCTAAATCAGGCTGAATTTCTAAGGTAAATGACAGTTTTCACTAYTCACATATCTTTTTGAAGAAAATAATTCGAGTCTTATTACACAACTGAGGTAATTGGGTCATACACGAATTTTCTGAATGAAAAAGGTTATTCTAGTCTGCATCTCCAAAATTAAAAACAAACTCGCTTGTTCTTTCGATTTGGCTGACCTTTAATAAAAGAGCATTTTGTAGCAGTGGAAAGGTATGTCTGTCTGCGGCTGTTAGGAGAGTAATAAAAATACCGCTGAATGGAAAGACACCAGATGGAAGGAATGTCAACATACTGGAACTAATTTAGGAGATTGCTCTGATAGAGAGCAAAGGCATGAGGAGAATTCAAATGGTTCCAGTGCGAAGAGATTGGCCTCCCCTCTTAAACTAACAAACTAAAATCCTTACCCCAGGGTTACATGTAAACCAAATGGAATCAGCCCACGACGAGGTAGTCCTTTGGGGAGGGGGAAAATTCACCCCCCTCAGCATCAGCCCTCACTCTGACTTTAGTGTTCTATGAGCTTGGAGGAAGGGCAAAAAAACACCTGCCTTTTTTTTTTTTTATTTTGGGAGTAATTTAGGCCAAAGTGAGCTGCCCTAATAGAGAGGTGTACAATGTACCTTTAAATGTTTTTGACTGATTTTTACAATCTGGGCTTTCAACAATTTTAGGGTGAAGCATGTCTTAGCATTGAAGAAGTGTAGTGATTTATGTTCATTTGGTGTCATATGTGTCCCCTGAGTTTCAGAGGAGGTGACTTTAGTGTAGCTAGAGGGAAGAATTTGGCAGTAGGATTGAAAAGAAGGGTGCTGATGAGCAAGAGGTCAACCAGCGCTATTTGGAAAATGGAAAGCTGTAGATAGAAGCTGAGTTCATAATTTCACAGCCTCTAAATATAAATAAGTGGAGAGATTATAGCCAAGAATTATTGCTATAGCAGAACAACCTGTGAAAGAGGGACAGATTGTTCATGCTACAAAGTGTACTTTGTCTCAGATACATCTTTGATAGTGAGAAGTGTAATTGTTTCCTAGTTTCACATTTATAAAGAGCAGATTTGGTTTTGATTATCAGCYTTAAAGTACAGAACTTTCTTCCTGTCACTTTTAAAAAGCAAGCTAACAAACACAGAGTTAAGGGCTGAGTTTAAAGAACAGTTGTAAGAAATATTTCTTTGACCACTGTATCTTAATCATCCCTTTTCTGCTTGAATTGCCAAGGCTTTTGGGGTGACCAGACCAAGCCCAGGCAAGCTTGTAGCCCCCTGGAAAATGCTGTGGCCAACGTCCTAGTACTTTGCCCATATCATGGGGATACAAYCACGTTGTTCCTCACACCTTGAGGTTCATGCTGTTCCTGTTTCTGGTCCCTGATTGCTCTCACACTGCTGTCCCTGCTTCCTCCCCTGTGGCACACAAAGTGCTGTCACCTCAGAAGTCAATCCTTCAGCTGTCATCCCATCTGCTAAGGAATTGTGATTTGCAATCCATACTCTGCAGCAGCGCTCGACCACCGTGGCTGAGGTGGTGCAGCAGCACTTTCCACCACATCAAGGCCCTGTTGCAGCTCTCAGAGTATCTCAGTTTGCAGAGTGGTGAAAATAAACGCAGTGGCTCAGAGATAAATGACACACAGCCGATAGCTAACATCTCTCCTGCTGCTGTCCTCTCTGATAGGTTGAGCTCATGCCTCGTCTATACACAACCCCTATCTCTTGATTTTGGATTGACAGGCCATCTTTGCTGCTCTCCATGTCCCCTTACCTTCTTTGGCCAGCCATTTGCAGAGTACCAATGGTTTGAGAGAAGCTGAAGCAGCYCCTCCTGACTCGTACGTGGCCTCCTTCCCTTGACCTCGTGCACTTTGAGGATCACACTTGTGTGACACGGCTGTCCCAGAAACAGCAAGCTTTGGGAGGTTCCTGGGGTGCAGCATCCTGCCAGAGCCAGGCTTCTCTGCTGGCAGTAGGTGCAGCCAGGGGTCAGGCACGCTTCTAGGTGGGGCTGAGTTTCAGAATGAATATGCACTAGGATGGCAGGTAATAAATCATCTGTAATAAAAACAAAGGGTGAACCCAGCAGTCCCAGAATCTGTATGGAGGCAACCCGTCCATCATCACCCCACAGGTTACAGCCCAGGTGCTAACAGGGCACTGTATTTATTACCTCATTATTATTTGCAGTAAGTCAATCCAGCCTTTAATTAATGCCCTCCTCTCTTCCCCCAGCCGTTGGCCACGAGGCTTTCTTGAGCATRTGTTTATAAAACGWCGTGCTGTGCTCAGAAGGGAAATTCAGAAGTGCCTGTGTGAAACCTGCCTGACATCCTAAAYACTACTGGGAAAATTCATGGTATTCTTGGCTGACGGTCTGAGATGTGCCAGAATGCCACCTTGTCATATGCCTGATAATCTTGACTACTGAATTCCTCTTTAATGTTGTGTGTATGTATAGACATTAATCTCACTGCCTTTCAACTTCCTCTTCCTTCAGCTGCAGCTCTGATTTTAGATTTTTTTGTCTGCTGTCCAGTTCCCTCTCTGCAGGAAGTAGCTGTGTGCCCTCTCATGAGGTTTGGCTGATACGGTGGAGGTGCTCTGAAGGCAAATGACGCAGTTGTAMAAAATTAACTTCCTATTCACCTCTGCTCTTGGGTGGAGAAACAAATTGCTATTTAATTCTGTAATTGTTCAGCTATGGTGATGGTGCGGAGGCCTCTGTAATGTCATCTAAGTTCAAGGATGATACCCCTCAYATGATGCTCCCTTATGAACAAGAATGTGCCAGTAAACTGAAACCCAAAAATTAAGTTACTGGAATGATTCTGTTCTCATTGATTCTAGTGACAAAATTTTGAAATTCGGAACAGGGATTTACACTTTCSTATATTCAGTTTGAAGGTATTATTTCAGTTTTCTAGAGGGTGTAAGAGAAAAYTTGAAATGGAAAGTGCTTTTGAATGCCCATTCCTCCAAACCAAATGCGTTCCACTTAATTTCTGTAGAAATGTTGGAAAATATATGTGGATCGGGACTTACATTAATATGGCAAATTTGAGTAAAAAAAAAAAACTTAAAAAAAATTAAACCAGATCTTTTACATGAGTGTTATCAGTGATTTGTCTCTGCTCACTGAAACTATTTCTTTTTGCCTTCTTMAACAAGCCTGCATCCAACAAGCTTTTCCAAGCTTAGAGAAACCAATGTGTGCATTACTGTTTTATTGGTAACACATCACAGCACTTCCCTGGATGACATGGGGCATATTCAGTTTTTCCCAGACAYTATCAGTCTGTCATTCTTGGAGAGGATGCTGTATGTATAATCCATCCAGAGACGGCTTTTCCAGTTTCCGAAGTTTATTGCTAATGAGGATGCACATAGGATGTAATCGCTGGCAGGAGCTGCTGCTTTGGGGTGCAGTGAGGCCAGCAGACAAGCAAGCAGCCAATTTTATCTGGCTGTTTGCTCTCTCTTTTATCAGAGCTGTTTGGCTAGGGTTCAGGGGTGTTAGAGTGAGCTGCAGAGGCTTTGGCTTGTAGATTTGAGTGACAAGGTGTGAGAGGACATGAGACAAAGCCTAAGAGAAGCAAATATCTGTGTGTTGAGAGAGGCAGCTTCACATTTCACTGCAAAAGCTGAAGCTTATTTCTGGTTTTTGGTTTTTTTTTTGTTTTTTTTTTTTTTTTAAGGCACTAAGGACTACTGGCTGAGCTTTCCTAAAGAGACACAGGAAGGCATCATTACAATAGGGCTGATCAAAATTAGCATATATTTGTAATAAAATAAACCCTTTAACCTCATTAATTTGTATATGTCTTGCTGCCAGTGTGACCAGTGCTGCCACAGATAAAAAGAAAAGGAAAATCACCATGTTTTCATATAGCAGTGGTTATTTATGGCAGGTGCAGGAAATTTCCAGGGGGTTGCAGTGGATTTTTGGTGACAAAAGKGCAGAACTATTTAGCAGCCAGGACATTACAGCAATTCCAGCCTATTAACAGCCTGCCTTACTAGATTAAATATTTATTATCTGTCACTGACAGTGAAGTCCTTGACAGCATATGACACAGAGTACTCTCAGCCCCAAAGAGGAGAGGCTGTGACGTGTTTGAGATGAGTTTTCCTTGCTCATTTGTGCTTTGCTGCTGGCTCTGTGCAGGTGGCAGGGGACTGCAGTGCCCTGTGTGTGACATGCACTGCAGGCAGGAGATGAGGGAGCTTGAGGATGAGTTGTGTGCATGAAATAGGGTACAGAGAGTCTCACTGACAAGAGATGTACAGCTTTGGAATGCTGCAGCCACAGCAGGCTCAGGTGTCCGTGCAGAGCTGGGATGAAGGAGGACACGKGGATCAGTTTTCTTGTTGCATTTTGACAGTAGGTCATTGTAAGCCACATGGCARTCCTGCATCAGCCTTTGGAAACAAGAATTTATTATGCCTTTATTAACMCATTCCAAATGATGTGAGTGCTCCTGTTTGCTTCTGTCCTCCAGCCTCAGGCATTAGTGTTCAGTGTTACTGGCACAAGTGTCCACCTCACCTCAGCAGGAAAAGTTGACTTTGCCACCCTATTACCCCATATTATTTGAGATAAAGAACTTCCTTTGAAAGCCACATGAAGGTGAGGATAACCTCAACTTCCTTCTCTTGGTCTGAGATGTTGTAATCTTCCTCTGGTAAAAAGTAGCTTTGGAGTTTTCTTTTTGCAGTGAGATCAGCAGCTCATCTTTCCAGGCTGCAGTGGTGGTGTAGGATGTGTTCAGACATTCCGAGTCTTCTTCACTCTTTAAAGTCTCAGTTTGCAAATATATTGAATCAACTGTGGTATTTTTTCTTTTCTTTTGTTCCGTGCAGTGTTTGAAAATAAAGATAAGATTGTGATCATCATGGAGTATGCAAGTAAAGGAGAGTTGTATGATTACATCAGCGAGCGGCGGCGATTGAGCGAAAGAGAGACAAGACACTTCTTCAGGCAAATAGTGTCTGCTGTGCATTACTGCCACAAGGTGAGCAAAGGATTTCGTAGCAGAAAATGCTGTTTCAAGGCTGATTACTGGCATATATTTCAAAGCATGTCTGAGAAAACAGCATTCATTATTAAGTATCAGAGTGCATGATTTTATCAGTACAAGAGGAGATCTTCATTAAAAGTGCTACACTGAATTTTTTTAAAGACTAATGATGCTTTCCTGTGCTATGGCAGGTACCAGCCACACCCTTAGTTTAGCCCTTCATTACATTTTTTCCCTTGAAATAATTTTCCTGGCATTAAAAACCCAAAAACTGTATGAACTAGAGAAGGCATCCCATATAACCCCTACAACATTAATATTAATGCATTCAAACAAATGTTAGTTTGCAATTTGAATACGTAGTAAACAACTTTAGAATAGGAGATACAATAAATGAAAGAAAAAGCCAAAAGAAAGCTGTGAGGTTCAGCATGTGTGAGCTTTAGCATGTACTTATTCTGGACAGGTAGAAGTAACTTTACCAGATGTAAAGATTCCATTTGCTAATGACCTTATCCCTCATGGTACCCACTTGGAATGACAAGTTAAGCAATTAAACCCARGGTGGCTGACTGGCTACATCATGGACTTTTTATCCCTGTTTGTGGAACGACTGCACAGAGCCAAAATTTGTATGAGGCTAAAGGCAATGAGCAGCTAACRCCATTTTTATTTGAATTCTTAAAACACTTAAATCTCTACTTGAATTCTGATAAACAGGGGAGTTTCTCAAAGTCCTCATTACGTAGTGCTGAAAATGAATGAATTAATGCAGTTAATTTTCCCAGGTTTCTTTGAAGAAGGCTCTGACCTAGACCCAGCCTGTTTGCTTTCATCCCTGACATTTACAGCCCTTCAGGATTATAACTCCCCCAATCCACGTGGCTGCTCACTGGAGGAATGAGGGCTTTGGTAGGGGCTAATGTCATTGACAGATACTGCTTCCTGGTGCTTGGGAAGAGTGCAGTGCTTGCCCACAGTGGGGGCAGCACCCAGGGTGGAATTAAGTTCCGAATTAAGTTCCCCAGCCCTCCACCCCCTACCCCCTGCTGTTTTAGAGTCTCTGTGGGAGGACAGATTCCAGTCATTCTTCYCTTAACCACACACCAAGTGACTAATACAGAGCCTGTCACTAGTCAGTGGGCCATGAGTGTTATGACAGTGAAATCAGCCCTGAAATGTAGATGCAAAGACCACCCTGCCAGCTCACCTTTAATTTTCCCAATCTTTTCTCATGTTCTTCCCTGTTTCTTTTCTTCCTYGTTTCAGAACGGTGTTGTCCACAGGGACCTAAAATTGGAAAACATTCTTCTTGATGACAATTTTAATATTAAGGTAGGATTCTTTTTCTCAGCTTCTCAGAATGGATTTGCATGTTCTGTAACATTTTTATCCAAGGTATTAGAAGAGCCCAGTGTTATGGTAACAGCTACTAAGCAACAGCATCTGGCAAGAGGCTCAGAGGTTTGGAGGTTGGGGGAAAACACCACTGATTCCCAGTAATGCACACTAAATGAAGCTCTGCATATTTCTGGGGAGAAAGCCCTGTCCTGCCACACAAAGGCCATGATTCCCAGTGCAGTACCTACCCACTGAAACAGCAGAGCATTTCATGCTGTCCTGCTCATCGTGCACATGATATTATTGCTGGCTGCTTCTGGGGCTAGGAGAAAACTCTTCTGGTCTGCAGGGTTCAAGTGCCTCCTACAGAACACTCAGAATGTTCTTTTGATCATGGCTGGAAAATAAGCAAATAGAGTTTCAAAATAAACCTAGTAAAGCACATGTGCTTCATTAGGAAATGGCCTTGGAACTTCAGACACAAACGTATACTTTGGATAGTGATGTCAGTGATGTCATTTCCATGCCATTTCTCCCCAGTGAAAGCATGGGAATGACCTTTTTTCCTGTCTTTTTATTCTATTGTTTATAGCTGTAGCACAAAGTTAAATAATGCGGAGATTTAATTTCCAGTGTAATTTCCTATCTATATCCTATATATATTCCTATATAAAATAAGTGTAATTTCCAGTTGGCTGAGCCTGTTTCACTTTCAACTAGCTGGATGCAAGGGTGGCTGGTTATGCTCATCTATGGGCAAACAAGCAGAKGGAGGAACACCAAAGAGTTTCTGCTGACGCTTGAGCATCCTTTTTTAATTAAATAAGTAATCAAGGAGCTACTTGCATATAGCCTGGATCTTCCTTTGGTCTCCCCTGAAAGGCCCGGGGCTGCAGGCACTGCCTTCTGTGCTTCACACTGGAGAGATTGTCTTCATTTCAAGCTGATGTGCAATGGAAATGGAAAGTAACATGTGGTAGCTGCCATCTGTGTAACGCTGATGACAGGAGCTAACTTGGATCGACTCGTGGATTAAAGGCACATAAATATGYGGTTTCCAAAAATAGTCTTTTGCAGAAAGCCCATCCAGTGCAATATTTGGATGTTTTGCTGTTAGCATCCAGTGTTGGAGCAGATCTCCCCACTCCTGTTCCTGCAGGAACACTGTCTGCAGCAGCCAGAGCTGTTCTCAGCTCTCTTTTTTTTTTTTTTTTTTGAAAACAAAAAGCAGCCTTTCTAGGACATTGTATACGAAGCAGGCTTCCGCAGGCAGGATGACCTTTCTTTCCACATTACACGCCAAACTATCTTCCCAGCTAATCAGAGAATTCTTGAGAGAAAAGAGGAATTTGTGGAATTTGCTGGCTGTGGTGGGCTGAATCTTTGCGCTGTGGTCCTCATACGAAAAACCAATCACTTCCCAGTCCTCTGGGGAGCTGAGCTTTGTCAGATGGCTCTGCTCCCACCCCTTTTCCTTGATGGGAGTCGTTCTGCTGTGGGTAGAGGGAAGGATGGGGCCAGCACAGGTAGCTTTGTGTTCAGCCACACTTGGAGCTGAGCCAGGGGTTTCAGAACCACAGAGCATTTCAGCTGCCACAGCGAGTGGCACTGCTGTGAAACAAGTTCAGGTAGCTGGACCACCCCACATACCTTCAGTCACTTGGACATCTTTCTCTTGAAGATTTCCCTTTCCTGAACTGTGTTGTGTTTTAGCTGCTGTAGGTATTTTTCATATTTCCAGCCTCTCCTTGGCTACTTCTCTTCAAYGTTGAAGCCACTGAGCAGGCAGTGCTGCCTTGTCATGGGCGAGTGGCTTCTTTGCTGTCCCCTAAAAACTGCTTCTGCAAAGGGTCTCATGGAACTGACAGACTGAACTCGGGAAAATGTTGATAGTTTGTACATCTTACAGTCAATGATGTTTGAATTCGATGACTTTTGGTATGGTTTTYCTTTTTCTCTGTGTTCTCTTTTTCYCTTTTTTTAACCTYGTGACCAAGSTCAGCTTTGAATATTTGATGTTAAGCATACCACCACAATTTCCCTGATGCTGAAGCTTTGAATATGTTRCTGTGGTTTCTGTGTTACTTACACAGAATTTTACTTCCCACTTTCCCTTTGTTTCACTAAACAGTAACCGTTGGCAAGGAAACACATATGGAACTGTAAATTATTTATTAGGAGTAAATTTATCAGGTCCTCATTCTCAGAGTATTTACATATGGTTTATTCAGGCAGAAAAAAGTGCAGTTTGGAGTTTGGTATTGACTGATGGCTTCAGATACTCAGGGGAAGGCATTTTCAGAAATGGAGTGATAGTCTTATCTGTACTTTGCTAGTATTTCTATTTCAGTCAGTGGATTTCAAACGCAAAATTGGCAGTTTGATTTTAAGAATGAGAAAATTAAAGGAATCTCTTTGTTCTTGGGTGCARTGTGCAATTAAATACATGTTTCTGATGAAGCTAGTGATCTATTCACTATGATTTACAAAAACATGTCATAATAATGTGAAGAAAAAGTAAGATATAAAAATAGAACCCTGTATAGCAGCTTAAGCAATACTTTTAAAACAGGAAATAAAGAGGACAAGTAATCCATTAGAAATTATTATCCGACCTAAAAGGGCCCCTGGCCATTTTACTTGCTACTACACTAACTTGGAAACCTTTCTTAATCTTTAGATGAATTGAAGGAAGGTCATAAAGGAGTGTATGGAGATATAAGAAGGATTTTTTTTTATTTTTAAGAGCTGTGATGGTGAGTAAAAGTCTCTGGAAGCAGAGYTATGTGTTAGAATACAGCAACAAGGAAATACTGGTGTCTGGATGTAACAGAAAATTAGACATTTTGAAGAGTTCCACATGTCTGCAGGCCCAGAGATGGAGAGCAAGAGGGGAAGAAAGTGATCCAATCTGTGTTGCATTTTTAGGTTTTTCATGGAGTTGTTGTRTGCAATACTATTTCCTGCAGGCTTTTACTGAAAACCACTAAATGCAGCAAACATAAATGAATCAGACGAGTTTTAAACACTTGTGAGWCCGAATGTGCACACATACCTGACATGCACAGCTGCACGTGGGTCAGGCAGGCAGGAAGGCTGAGGCAGCTCCAAAACATTGAAAAAGCTGCCCTGAGCTGGAGACTTAGGAAGCCCTTTGTGGGAAGAGATTCAAGGGGCTTTAGGCATTTGCCTTTGGTGGTCTTAAAAAAAATGCTTTACTTTGTCGGAAGTCTCAACAACTGAATATACATTTTGTTTGCTTTAAGAGACCTCATTATTTCTCTATCTGCAGTWCAGAGAGACAGATCCTTAAGTGGGACAAACTTAACAATTTCCATGAGTGTGAACTTTGTGGAATTTATATTCCACACTTTAATAAATTACATCTGGTTTATCATAGCTAACAGTAAATATGAAACATACACTCCTGAAGCAAGGGGAATAAAAGTCTATTTTTCTGCTCCTCCCAATTTAGGAAGTTTTTTTGACTTGATGCCTTAGTTCCATTTAAGTGCCAAGAACATGAAGTAATGTTGGCTTCTATTAATCTTGTTTTGGGGGGCATGACAGTTTTAATGGGAAAAGCTGATAAACATCAGTCTGTGAGTATGGGAGTGGACTGTAACATAAATACTCTTTTCCTGAATGGTCAAAATGAAAACATGAATGCCCAAGTCTGAGAKTTTCTTAGAGTGAACAATGGTATGTATATCCCTATATATATTTATTCATGCACATCCACATGCATTTTATACATTCCACAGTGTTAAGGGAATGTATTTTCATAAGGAATCACACTGTGCCGTGTTTGTGCTTGTCTTAGCTGCATCCTGAACTAAARTAAAAATCAGTGACCAGCACGAATTTTTAACACTGAAATGATCCCATTCTTCYTCTGATTGACAGGGCACACTTCATAAGGCTTAAAACCAACTTCCTGCAAGCCAGGCAGGGTGACTTGATAAGAAAGTGGAATTTAAGGCAATTAAGTGCAATCTGAGCCATGAGAATATGTTTGCAGACTGCAATTGTACACCAGCTGTTTTCAATGACATTCCAGCCATACAATGAAGATTTTACAAACCACATTTATTTAAGGGTTGAATTTTCTGCTGTGGGTTGATAATATGCTGTCTGAGGGACTGAGTGAGTKCAGTCTTTGAATGGACATGGTGAGATGAATTAAAATTAATGAACAGAAATCAGCTGCTCTTTGAGCAGGGCGAGTCCAAATTGTGAGTAAAACACCTGCACAAGCAGAACATCAAGATAGGGGAGGGTGAAGCATGAAATCTCATGTCTGACTGTGACTTTAAAAATGGTATAAAAATGGGATTTTTTWAAAAAGTTTGTATTTCTAACTTGAAAGTACCTAACAACTACACATATATATCTRTTTCTATCTGTTTATGAAGCGTATATGCATTCCTGTTTTGGTCTCAACTGTGTCATTTTTCGGTGTAGCTGTAGAAGTTTAGGTAGTAGAGGCAAAGACTTTACCTCTCCCAAGAGTTCACTAAACATTGCAATTCAACAGGTATTAGAGGCATTGATGATAAACATTTTAGAAAGCCAGGAGTGAATGATGGTGCWGGCAAATCCTTTTCTTTTCCATTCACTTTTAGTTTTCTTGAATTTTCTCTTGTGAAAATTCCTGGGATTTAATTTCTTTCCGGTAGRAAAGACATGAATAAGGTGAAGAAAACCCAGAGAAAACTCCTGTTTCTTATAGCTGTAATACCTTTTCTATGCTGTGCTTTATGTCTTTTATGTAGGCATTATGTTGATTGTGGGCAGTAATACAAGGATCTCTGGGAAGCAGAAGCATTTGGGTTTTAACCAAGATGAAAATGAGATGTGTTGCCTTGTGCTAGAGAAACAAAGAAAATTCAGTGGTTGTGGGAGTATTTGTAAGCCTTTGTTTTGTAAGAATGAGAACGGAGAATTGAAGTAAACAAAACATTTGGACCTGATCCTGCAATTCCTACATGGGCAACATTCCCAACAGTCCCAAGTGAAGTTTTGTTTGTGTTGGGAAAGCCGGATTTGGGCTCATTGTTTCCAGTTAGGAACCAGACTTGTGTTTATTATCTCGTGATAGACATCTCGTGGGCTTAGCAGCTCAGATTGCTCAGCCCCATGTCCTTGAGCCTGGACGACTGAGCAGCTGCCTCACTTTGCCCCTTGTTCAAGCGTAGCTACATTCCAGATGATTTCCAAAATCACTCCTTYCAGTAATGCTTGGCTTCCTGCAACACTCCTGCCTCCCTCCTCCTGTTGAATTCATTCAGAGGTCTTGGCTTTTGGCTTGTGTGTGTGTGATAAGAAGGGTGGTACTCTCTGCTTGCTTCCCTGTGGATTCTGTTAATGACTACACAAGATGAAGAGCAGTCAGTGGCCAGCAGGTTTCCCAGTGGGAGATTGTCTTTGCAAGCACATGCARTTCATCCAGGATGAAATTCCAGCTGATGGTTGTGCAGTCAGTGGCCTGTCTGTTAATGGAACCACAGCATCCTTGTTCCTAATCAGGAGGATTTAACCTGGGAACCCTTCTTCTCTGAGGGCTCTTTAGGGAAAAATGTCAAATCCACATCAAGTTCCTTGCCACAGGACAGAGACAGTATAGCTAAGTCTTTCCTGATAAAGGATTTGTTGTTACTTTAAGAAACATCAATATTACAAATGCTTTGTGTGATTCTATTTGCAGATTGCTGATTTTGGACTCTCCAACCTTTATCATAAAGACAAGTTTCTGCAGACCTTTTGTGGAAGCCCACTGTATGCTTCCCCTGAAATAGTCAATGGACGGCCTTACAGAGGCCCAGAGGTAAGAAGGGTCAGTTTTTCTGTTGTGGCATGGGGATGTCTTTGAGGATAACGTTCTTGAGAGCTGGTATTAATGCAAATGCTTCTGTGCATGTGAGTTCACTTGGGTCTGTCCCTTATTTGAAGCTCCTAAGCTGCTTCACTTGCTTTTGTTTACATTGCCATGGGTGGTTAGTGAGAGATCAGATCCCAGTTTGCCCAGCAGTAGGTGCAGCTGGGCATGATGTGGTGAATGACAGGGAGAAGGGCAGAGATCAGCTTTCCTGGGTTTCACACGTGTTGTGTCTGTATTTCAGGTTGACAGCTGGGCCCTTGGTGTTTTGCTTTATACTCTGGTTTATGGAACGATGCCCTTTGATGGCTTCGATCACAAAAACCTCATCAGGCAGATCAGCAGTGGAGAATATCGGGAGCCAACACAGACCTCAGGTATGAAAAGGGAGAGAGTGCCATGGTCTGACTTACAGCAGCTCAGAATGTTTTGTTCAGCCCCTTCCAACATGTTACAACATCATATTAGAATGATGTACACAAAAAAAACCAAAACTCATTCTCCTACTGAGTTCCTCTTCTGTAGATTCCTATCTAGGTACAGCATTTACCAAAAGCCCTTTTGAAAKTAAAGTTTTATAGCAGATTTTGTTGCCTTGAGGAAGCTGTCACGAGCTCTTTTAAATCGATCGGTGACAGTGGAAGATCTGTGAGCTATTGCAAGTGGAATTGTTCAGACAAGCTGTAAGCTGATACCACACACTGATAGAAATAAATCCTCTGCTGTGGTCTGCCACAGGCAGGAAGAGGGTGAATGGTCAGAGCAACACAGTCCCTTACTAAAGAGGGCTGGTCAAAAACTGAATTAATGCCACTGGGTTCCCATCAGCTTCTAGGATAGCACATAGAGCAGTCACCTGATGGAAAAATATCAGCTAAGTCTGGCTCATGGATTATAATGATTCCTTTCAGCCTTAAATATCTATGTATACATTATATTTAAATGAATATTTATCTTGTATTAGTTGTTTGCCATCCCTTTCAATTTTTTGCCTTCTCCCTCTGTATGAAAATAAACCTTTAAAATACACAGAAGACTGCATTGTTTATGGAAAAAGCAAATACAGAAACAATAATGTGTAGATCATTTAAAATACCCCAATTCCATTTTGTTTTCCTCTAAATTTTGTCATTAGAYTCAGTAGGTTGGTGAGTTCCTTTARTAACATGGAACTATTCMCTGTCTAATACAGTACAAACATTCATTCATTTAATAGCCCAGTGTACATTTTCCAGAGTGAATCATATTCTTCTGATAAAAAGTAGTACTCAGAGGCATTTTCCATCATTGACTGATGGCCAAAGCTTTGTTCCTTTTCACCTCTCCTGTTGTGTGGAGCATTATTTTTGCTCATTTGATTGGCTTCACACTTGCAGTTCAAACTGACAAAGCTAAGAATGCCCGTGTTCTAAACATGTTTTATGCCATTCTTCATCTGCAGATGCTCGTGGTCTCATCAGATGGATGCTGATGGTGAACCCTGAGCGCCGAGCAACCATTGAAGACATTGCCAACCACTGGTGGGTGAACTGGGGCTACAAGAGCAGTGTCTGTGACTGTGATGCCATGAGGGACTCCGAGTCCCCGCTGCTGGCAAGGTTCATCGATTGGCATCACCGTTCTACCGGCCTCCAGCCAGAGACTGATACCAAAATRAAGTGCCTTTCTAAGCCCAAAGGTCCTGAAGTCACACTAGAGAGACAGAGGTCTCTGAAAAAATCAAAAAAGGAAAATGACATTGCACAGTCCATCCAGGAAGGAGGAGCTGAAAATGCAACCAAATCGACCTCCAAGAGACCCAAAGGCATCCTGAAGAAAAGGAGCAACAGTGAACATCGCTCCCACAGTGCCGGTTTCATTGAAGGAGTTGTCAGCCCAGTRTTACCCTCTGCTTTTAAGCTGGAGCAGGAGTTGTGTAGGACTGGCGTGGCCATTAAAAGTGTTGTAGAGGGAGAAGTGGCTGGCAAATATGGCACTAAGCAGTCTTCACTAATGCCAAAAAAAGGAATCCTAAAGAAGACTCAGCAGAGGGAGTCTGGCTATTACTCCTCTCCAGAAAGAAGCGAATCTTCTGAACTCTTGGACAATAATGATGAGACAGTAAACGGTGACACTTCTCCAGGGGTCACAGAGMCATCCAGAAATGGCTCCTACAGCCATTCCTGCAGGCGTAAGGGCATCTTGAAACACAACAGCAAGTATTCYAGCAACAGCACTGAGCCTGCTTTGATCAGCCCTGACACACCAACGCTGGAAGCCATGGAAGAAATGGTCTTGCCTGGGGACGCGTTACCTCGCAGTTACAGTCGCCCTTCCAGCRTCATTAGTGACGACAGTATTTTGTCCAGTGACTCATTTGATTTGCTGGATTTGCAAGAGAACAGGCCAAACAGGCAGAGAATACGGAGCTGTGTCTCTGCTGAAAATTTCCTCCAGATCCAAGACTTCGAAGGACTCCAGAACCGCCCACGGCCACAGTATCTAAAGCGTTACCGCAACCGTCTGGGGGACAGCAGCTTTTCCCTTCTCACAGACATGGATGACGTGACTCAGGTCTACAAGAAAGCCCTAGAGATCTGCAACAAGCTCAACTAGCAGAGGGAAGATGGAAAAGGGAGGGAAGGGAGTTATTCTGTGTACCTTTATGGTGGAGTAAGCCAGGTCACTGATTTGCTGACAATGGGTTTTGATTCAGAGGAGCTGACTGTACCTACTCAGCTGAACTCCTAGTGAAGTAGCCCTGAAGCCATCTCACACTTCTCTAATTTTGTGTCCTCAAAATATTACCTACCTGACAGAGAAAAACCTTTGATTTTTATATCTGTGATGAAAGTACATCAGCAGCTAGCAGACAAAAGCATTGAGATTTGATSGCTCAAAGTCAAAGCTAGACAGAATTAAAACTGGAAGTGAGKGACACACGTTTTGAGAAGTTTGTAATAAAGTTTAGATAAGCTTTATCAAGAGATGAGCTGAATTCTTCAAGTCAAATTTGGTTGCCTCTTAGAACAAGAGGCTTTATTTCCCCCTGAAGTTGTTCATCTGGGYACAGAGATTGCACAGTGGGAATCTTTGGCTTGTGTTACACAGGAGGCCAGGCTGGGTGGTTGCCCTGGTCCCTTCCACCAGGATGATCTGRGGGGTTCTGAACATGTTCTAAGATAATTTGAGAGACTCGCCCCATAAACACCTCATGAGGTGTTTGTGGACAAGTGATGGAGCAGACATTCATAGCTGGACCTCCCACATTGTCCAGAGCCATTGAGCAGAAAGTTCTAAAATTGTTTCCAACTACTGCTCCTCCCAGCAAAAAGAAAGCCAGAAATGTGAACTGGAAGAAATGGGTGTTATCAGCAGCTAAATGACCTTTTAAGGCATTTCAACCCATGTGTTCAATCTGTGACTCTTTCAGAACATACAGCCAGATGAATGCCCAGATAAAGATGCATCTGACAAAGGGTCTCAAGGACTAGCTCACCCTTCAATCTAGAGTTCAGTCGCTGTCAGCAAATGGTGCCACCTTGCTGCTAGCTTGTAGCATTTGGGAGTGACAGTAGTTTGTGACCAGAATGTTAGGTAAGGAAAAGGTTGTAGAATGTAGGAAAGGTTAGAGGTCAGGAAGTTAGCAGAAAGATGCYTTTTTCAGAATGAAAATGTTTCTAGGTTGGTGGTAATGGAGCAGAAAGAATTGAGTGATGAAATGGTAGATTTAATAACAGAGTTAGCATTAGAACTGTGGGCCTGCCTCTATCTAGTGTAGCTGGTACTGAGYGTGCAGTTTGTGAGAGCAGTTTGAAAAAAAAGGATATGTGTTTGTGTTCTCAGACATATCCAGCTATCCAGACCGAAGGCTTCTACTCCCATAAAGGTACCCATGGGTCTACTGGATTATCTGAATGTAAGCCTRTGTGAAAGGCACTGTGTGTTTGACAGGCCTGGGCAAACTGGAATCTTCAGGCCCGTTTCAGTCTCATTTCCATGAGCACAGAGCCCCTGGCTTTCTTGGAGGTGCACTGGTGTGGTTAAATCACAGGTTTCAGCCTATGACATCAAATGATCCACAGCTGCAAAATTTGTATCTACACTCATACCCAGAGCAGAGGGGCATGGGGCAAGTTCTGGTCTCCTCCTGCCCTGGAACTGGAACTAAAGCAGAGTTTGACCCACTGTGTCCCAAACCCTAGAGATGGTGCAGAATCCGAATGGAGTACCCCTCTGGGGATTCCTTGGAATCGGGGATAAGTCCATATATCATTGGCATCTGGGACAGGGAGCTATTTCACTTGCAGATTCCTCTTCCTCAGTTATCATGGTACTTAAATCTGCCAATTCCTCTTAAAAATCAAGTGGGCTGCCTTGCATAAAGATGAACCAACTTGAGTTTTCTAAATCAGTTTATCTGCCTCTGCGGAGAGCCTTTACCTATTACTTATTTACTTACACTGGACCAAATTTGTCTCTGAAATGAATGGAATCAATACCATGAAATCTCTGAGAGATGTGCTCTCAGGCAGTCAAGTGAATCTGGCTCATGTCATGTGCTCAGGAAGGGCAACTGCAGGTCACTTCTCCACAGATGTGCACCTCTCTGTAAAATACTCAGACATCTCATCTTCTCTCACAAGCCCTGCATGTGCTCTTTTACTCCATCCCAAACCCGTTTTGCAGTGTGTTGAATTAAGGTTTGCTGTGGTGCATTTTAAACAACTCGCCRTCATCTCCATGGCCTTTCTGAAAGGAGGGAGGATGTTCCTTGCAGCCACAGCTTKGAGCTCAAAACTCACACCCTGTGCTGTGAGAGCTGCATCCTCCACTGCAGTCTGTCACTTCGGTGGGGTTGAGCTCCTTCCCTGCACCTTGAGTGCATTTATAGGGTTTTCAGGATGAAGGGAACTCAGCTGGCCATGGCAGGGAAGTCAGGAGCACCCCAGAAGCTCCAATCTCCAAGGTTTTTACCCATGTCTGCTTCCTTGTGTACAAATGTGAATGAGTGAGTGACTGCTTGCTGCCAAACTGGAAATGTTTTGTAGGGATTTACTGGCATGTTACTGGCATGTTACATGTTTACTGGCATGTTATCATTCCTAGAAGAGAAGAAGAAAAAAAAAAAGACTTGACTGCACATTGTTACTATTAGTGTTGTGATTCTTATTTAATTTTTTTTGTAATACAAAATCAACTTTTTTATTTGAATTTTTTTTTTTTATTTATTGGTCTRAAAGCCATTTCAAAGTTATAATAATATATTTGGTGTAATTTAATTGGTGCAACATTATTTTACAGCTCTGGCCAAAATTGTTTGGTGTTATTTTTTGGGTTTTTTTGTGTTTTTTTTCTCCCAGTCCTTGGTTGGTTTGAGCTCTATGAGGCACACAGGGAAAAACGCTGGATAATCACCCGAAGTGTTTGTATTTTTAATCTGATACTGTTTTTTATTAAATAAAATGAAATTAATGTAACTGTGAAGAGTCTCTCCCCCTTTTCTTTTTCACTGTACGTGAGCATGAGCCAATGCCAAATAGTAATGAACTTGTCATGCAGAAATACAGCAGCATCTCAGCACTTTGTACCAAAGTTGTTTGTGCAAACCTTGGCTCATTTGTGCATTTGAATATCGTGTGGGTGGCCACAGAGACTCCCTTGCTGTGAAGCATTTGGCACTGCAAAGCACCCAGAGCTTTCATTTCTAGAAGAGTTGGGTGGAGAGCAGCTGACTGCGGGTTTTCTGTGGAAGATAAATGAAATTTGTGGGCCAGGTGTGCTGTAGGTGAGACAGCACAAAATAAGGATTTTGACTGCTATCAAAATAAGAGCTAGCTGAGCTGACACAGCACAGCTCATTGGTAGCTCAGAGACTGCTGGCCCTTTCTCCCCATCTGGAAGAGGGACAGTTTATTGGCCAGGTTCTTRTTAGTAAAATTTAGGGAGATTGAGCAGTAATTTGGTCAAAAAAGACTGATGGCCATTCACTGCTGTCAAATGTGTGTTTGCTTTGGGTCAGAMGGCTTTGAACAGACAGCATAATCAGCTGATGAGAGGGAAAAAGGGGAGTCGGTTTTCATTTTTTTGGAGTCCCCATGATCACCAGAAAGCTTTGGATTGCTTTTCTTGGAAAACAGGTGAAGCTGGGTGTTAGGTGTGCTGTGTGTGCTGGGGATTGTTACAATAAAGGAAATGGTTGGCAATGTCTTCATGCTGGCTCTGAACAAAACTCAATCAAGTTTCACCCTTGATGCAGCCAGCCAAGATACCTGTGGTGTATATTCTGCTTTTTTACATTACAGGCATTTTGGATTAGGATCCAAGATTWGGATATTATGGAAAAAAAAAAGGCTTTGATTGTTCTAATTCATGTTGTCTCAAGCTTTTTAAAACAAGAAGCCATGACTGTATTTGCTAGATTACAACCACTTAAAAACCAGTGGGAATAAAGGGAAGAAGCCAGTGATGCAGAAGGGTAAGCAGGCATTAATACATTACAAAAGGAATGATTATCTTGCTGTGTGCTAATTGAGTCAGGAATTAAGAGGTGCASATTCAAAGCCAGCACGCCTGTTCTTGCACCTTAGGTGAATAAGGTCTAATTGTGCTGGTGGTGGAAAATACACTGCAAGTCTCCTGGGTAATAGCAATTATGAAACAACCTTTTTTTTTTTTTTTTTGACACACTAGTTAAAAAGGGAGGCTGAAGGCAAACTATTTGTTTCATTTTAAAAATAATGACTTTTAGAAAGTTCTGGATGGCTGGGCATGCTGCACTTTTGTGAAGTAATTATGTACATGTTTGTACAGCTCTGAGAGTGCACAGCTCTGGGGTGGGGTGGGAGCTCGGAGTCTTCATTTTCCTGCTTAATTTTCCAGAAGATGAGTGCAGAGCAATATGCCTTAGCTGAAGTTACACGGTAAATCTGCAGACAGACTTGATCTTTTAKGTTTGCTGTGTGGGCATTCCAGTGTTTCTCAGGAATTGTTGAGTTTTTAGGGTTTGGACGAGACRGGAGCATTTTCTGCTGCAGCCCAATGAATTTGCAGATAAATTTGTTATTGACTCCATCAGCAAGTGCAGTAAAACTGCAACAGCAGAGCCTCAGTTATAGCTGCAGGGTAAGTCAGAACCAGTCTAATGAAGGGAGAGTCTGATACTCATGTAAATTCCATGTATGTAAGGAGCTTATCGGTTTAGTTCAGCCTTTATCTCAGTGATTCACAGCTCACTTTAATGAGCTGCTTCTGGAGGCAAATCTGCAGGAATGCGTTTGCTGAGCCAATAGAAACTCTGACGTTTGCAGCATCAGCCCAGGGTCTCTGGTACCTGTCCCAGGATTACTGATTTTGGGGTTTCAACTGAAAGTTCTACAACAGAAAAGAATAAGCTGTTTCCACTGCATTTAAAATTCAGCTGGAGCTTTTTTTCTTGTCTGGTGGAGCTGTCTTTTCCTCCTTGCCAGASCAAGACATCTTTCTCATAAAAGACTTGAGTAATTTGGCTGGAGAAGCAACTTTTTTGGATAGATGATCTGAGCATTTTGTTTCTGGCTATCTCTCTCTATTCCTTGCTCTCTGCCCCATATTTCCTGGAATTTCATCAGTGCAGAAAACCCTTTGATTTGCTTGTCATCTGGCCATACAGAGCCCTGAACTTTTAAGGAAATTATATTTATTTGCRCTGACGCTTAATTGTTCCTTGGAAAAGCACTTTGCAAGACAATTTTATGAATCTCCAGAAGACTCTTTGTCCCAGCTCAAGTGCTGTGCTTGGAGTTCACACCGAGCATTGCACCAGGCCCGGGGCCATGAAGGAATTAGGTGACCACTATCAAAATAAGGAATTCAGCTGTGGGTGCTGCAATAGGTGCCCTTTGGGGTCAGATCATCACCCTGCTGCTTCATTCAGCAAAATCTCTCSACTGCCAGTGTGAACTCAGGGTTTTTTGACGCTGAAAATCCATGCCCAGGCTTTCTCATAGTGAGCACCCTGCTCCGAAGCCTTTGCTGTGGGAATTTTCCTTTTTTGACCTTTCCCCTTTATCCTATTTACTTAGCACTAATAAAGTGTGTTTCTCTCATGCAGTCCAAGTCCTGTTTTGCTCCACAAACTGCACAAATCCTGTCAGGATGGTGGGTTGAACTCTGCTCACAAGGTCCTTTTGCAGCTCTAACCCTAGCTGTGGCCTTTCTGCTGGGATCCACCTTTGCTGGTCCTTTGGAGCAGGCAGCTTTTCTTCCAGCATGAAGAAACGTGGATGGGACCCTGCCCAGCAGGAGTCCAGTTAGAAAACTGCTCCTTTCATAGGCTGGGGAGATGCTACTGCATTTAGAAATACGAGGAAGAAATATCTGAAAAGCTGTGGAGGAGGGAGAATTTTTCTTGTGGCTCTGCAGTACATAGAGTTTRTTAAGAAACCCTTCCAAATTTCAGCCTCAGAGATAATAGGACAAGACATACTTTAAATAGAACCAAAGGGAAAACAAATTCATAACAGATGTTAGGAAATATGTAAATACATGTTTATATTTACATATAAAGCCCTARCCCTCGCCTGCCAGGCGAGATTGCGAGGACCAGAGTGTGTGTCATCATTGCAGCTGCACTGGGAATTSTCAAAAATATTTCTTGAAATGTTCCTTCAAACTCTGTTGTTCTCTTTAGCTGCACGTCCCACAGCTTGACAGTTTAATCAGAAGATTCCTTGGGAGAAGGGATCTGCTGCCTGAGAAGAGATACTTGCTAAATTCCCACACAACTCAGTGCCACAAGGAATGTTCAGTTTGCTCCAGCCCTTAGAAACCCCAAGGTAGTTAAGGCCCTTGTGCTCCCTGGAAAAAATTGTGTCAGAGTGGAAAGAGGCAATGGGTAACAGTCAATTATTACATCCCCAGATGGTGCAAACTGATGTTCACCCGACCTGGACAAGCATCCAGCCTTAAAAACCAAATTCCATCATTGTCAAACTGTGGTTGGATGGAGTGGGAATATCTTCCAGCCCCACATGCTCACCATTTGATTTCTCCATATGAGGAATTCTGTATTTTCATAAGCAGTGTCAGAAATACCTGTTTGTGAGAAGCCTCCCTTTCACCTGAATCTTTGAGGGTGATGGTCACCATCTGCTCTTTGTGACCTCAGCCTGAGCTGTGGTCCCTTGGTGCTCACAAGGATAAACCTTACTGGACCTTAGSCTGAACTGTTGAAAATGAAGACACTCCAAGTCAGTAACTCTGAAACATTGAGCCTTTCCTTGATTCTTTAAAAACAGACACACCAGGGCATTGCAAAATTGTGGGGAAATTGAACGATTCTTCAGCTGAATAGGAGCTTTATCATTAGTGGTGATTTTTTAGGAAATCAAAATGTTTTTAATTTCTTGGGAGTGTGTAACTGTGAGTRCTGCATAAAAGACAGGAAGCTTCAGCCCCTTAGAAAAACAAGACACTTGCAAAGCTTTCAACAGCCCAGAGCTTGAGTGCTACACTTCAATAAATCAGTTCTTTCCTAAGGGAAATAATGCTTTGGTCAAGTTTCTAATGTGCTCTTATCCCAGTGTATCCCACCAGACYAGTGTGGATGGGCATGGAAATTATTCACTTTTGACATTAATAGAGAAGACACAGCTCAGATAAGCAGCACATGAAAAACATCACCTGGTCTATGAAGAGATAACTGCAGTTGCTTTTTAGTGGAGCCAAAATGATGTTTCTGAAAAGTTCTGAATTATTATCCTGAWCTAACAATGACTTAGGTGGATAACTCTGGAACAAACAAAACTATTGATAATCACAGAAAATAAGGCCGAGTAGGGGCAACATTTCATCTTGGTGAGGGAACAGAGAGACAGTCTTCCCTTGCACTGGATTTAAGTGAWTACAAATTTCCTCCTGGTGTTCCATTCTGCAATTGGAGCAGATTTACTGAGGAATGAGGAGCCTCCCTCATTCCTTTTCCCATGGCAAGTACAAGCAGTTGGGTTTGCTCACAAGAGCTGCAGATTTGTCCCTTGTCACCATTCTGCACAGAGAATGGGACTCTGCTGGCTGAGAAGAGCCCTCAGAGCCCCTCCAGGGGTACAAAGAGAGAGCCCTGGTACAACCTGAGCGTGAGAGAGGGATCAGTGCCCCCAGTGAGCGTTAATGGGGCTGCCAGGGACAGCTTTKGTTCAAGTTCTGCCATGCAAACAAAGGAAGATTTGCATATTTTCCCTTCTAACAACAGCATGCACCCCAACACCTGCAAAAGCGCCCCTTGCATAGGGGGCCTCTCTAAAAATACTTCAGAAAATACTTGTGTTGTGAGAGGACCCGATTGCTTCAGATAGCAGAAAAGCTTTTTTTTTGTGTCAACACACTCACTAAAYCTTAATTAAAAATGTACTGTTCCACCACATTTACCTGCCTTTTCTTCTGGCGAGGCTGCTACTACTGAGACAGGAATTCCTGCATTAGTTTTTGTGCCTTTCCCCTTAAACCTTTTCTTCTGGAGAAGCTGTGGTCAAAAGCTGAAGCAAGCAATAGAAGCCATTTGAAGTCAGTTTGAGAATGGAACAGAAGCTGCATCACTTGAACATTCTGTGTCTGTGGCAAACTCCCAGAAATACTGTGAGGCCACTCCAAATAACTGCCTGCTCGAAGGAAGTGTGCTGGCTCTAGATTAATTTTGTCCCCTGCCCTGGTATATACACTCCTGTCTGCAAACAAACTCTTGGCTGACTGGTTTTTGAGAGGATGGTAGAAAGGCTGCAAAGCTCAAAGGAGAGATTTGATTTTTCAGTGTTAAAGAATCCATAGTCTCCTTCAAATTCATGTGAATAGAAAGCCTTTGTTCAGATCGAGCCAAGAAGAAATAAACTGTCATTGGAAGGTCATTTCAGCTTGCTTCAAGGGGTGAGGAAGAACCAGAAAAAATAACCAAATGTGCTCTTCTTACCAATGATTACAAATATTGTCTTTCATCAGAACAAGCAAGGTTTTGTTAGAAATACCTATTTTCACGTTGGACTGATTCATTGTATGTTCAGGCTAGAGGTTTTACAGACATTTTAGCTACCATGGTTCCTGGGTGTCCCACTCAAGGCACCCTGGGGAGGTTTGGTTTGATTTTTAGAGGAGTGGTTCCTATAAGGGCACAATGTAAATGTAAATTGGCCTGTAAGGGCACAATGTAAAACCTAGCAAATGTAGGTGCTCCATCTGCCTTGCAGCTCTTGGTGGTTGCTTCTTGGCCTGGTGCTTGTCAGCATTAGGGAAATGATGAGTCCAGYTAGGTATCAGCATGGGAAAGAGCTCCATTGTATGGATTTTTGGAGGCCTTGCTTGGATTTCATACTCCACCACCAGGCTGGTAAGCAACCATGTTAACTCCATCTTCCAGCAAAGCACCACCACTTTTATTAATATTTTTGCTACAACTAATGAATTAATTTTAAAGGGAGGGTAGGGAGCAAGCCCATGTGACATTTCAAATAGAACACTGCCAGAGTTTCTTGTAGTTTGGTCTTTTTTATGAAATTTTCCCCTGTATCTCTCTCATATGAGCCCTGATTCACTAAATTACTCCTATAATGACTTTCACATGCTTAAAGGTAAGCCTGCCCATTCCTTGCTGACTCAGGACCATGGCTTTTTATCTGACARTGAAATGCTACCCAGGAAAATCCCCAAAGGTCAGTTTTCAGTATTATTTTTTGACATGAACTCAAGRAGACTGGCAAAAATGCTTCAGTAGTGGTTTTTCCTGAAAAAAAAAAAAATGGAGCAATATTATATATCTGTCTTTCAGCAAATATGAAGCTTTGGTACRAACCACAGCTTGCCTGGCTATGTCCTGTTTTCTTCTTCTATTTTGAGTATTTATTTCTGCAGATAAATGGCTTGCAGTAGTCCATCATACAAATGGTCATTAACAAATCAAAGCTGAGATTTTCAAAAACATTCAGCATAAGCCTAGCTTTATTCATGTTCAAGTTACTGGCAAAACCCCTAGAGAGGTTCTTTTTTTTTTTATTTTTCTACAGATAACCCCTCATAAACCTATCCTATTCCCAGAAGAGTGTTTCCTCAATTCTGCTAGGATCTTTGTAGGAGTTATTGCATAAAGAATATGGCAAGATAATAATGATAACCCTGATCTTTATTTATATAAATATAGATTCCTTCAGCCCATGGCTTGTTCTCACCAGCTCCCCTAAGCCAAGGCATATTCACACCTTCTGCTGGAGGCTTTGTTTCACTTTTGTGATGACTGTGGRGAGTGGTATTGGGCAGATCTTGCAAAAGAAGTACCATCATCAGCAAAAGAAATGAAAATCAGACAGGATTTTGGCTTCTGTCTCTGCAGTTCAAGACATTTTGAGGTATTGCTGTAACAAAAGCAGCTCCCTCTCTTTTAATTTTTATTTTCTTGGCCTYGGATTTTTCTATCAGCTTTTCTACACTTGAATTCCTTATGAACTTATTGTGATCTAAACTGGAGAAACTGGAGATCTACCTAACGCAATTACTGTCTCAGTGATTTTGGGTACAGACACATTCTCACAGGAAAAGTTGTGAAAACACTAGAAGACACTGGAAAAAAAAAGAAAGCTAAATTTTCCCAGCTTTCCTTCAATTTATAATTAGAGCATTAAATTTAAATTTCAAAATATCAAAAACTTGAAGCAGCCACACTAATCAGTCATTCTGCAGCTGTATTTAGAGGAGACTTGAGAATTTTTATATAAGAGGCCTGAAGAACAAAGACATCTGCCCTCAGGAAGGATATTAATATTGAAGGAGGCCTAWACTTGAGCATGCTTCTATCCCTGCTTCAGGGGATTTTCTTCCAGCAGGGATTTTCCTGCTTCAATTGCTAATTTCCCCAAAGGCATTTTGACAAGTAGGACACCTCTTTACACTTTTTGTCATAGCTGTGGTATTTGAGGGAGAAGAAGTGAAAATCTACAAATCTGTGCACATACAATGRAACAAGGAGCTGTTAGTGTATGCTTAAGGGCACACCAAGGATTATCTTCTAATCTGCTCATTTTGCTAAACAGAAGTTGTACAGATTTACCAGATATTACTTGTGTCTGTTTAAATTACAGCTTATCTTTTAAAAAATAACCAGCCTTGGTACGAGCATTCCAGTGGATGAAGAATCCATAGTGTTCCTTGCAAAATTGTTCCAGTCATTTGTTACTAATACAAGAAGCTGAGATTTTTCAGAGTCACCTTGAGAACTGAGCAAAGCAAGACCTGAAGGCAGTTCATTTTCAAAATCTCCATATGGAGGRATTCCTTCAGCATTTTTACAGTGTACCTCTGGAGCCTATCTGAAATTAAAGTGTTATTAAATCCCTGAAGTCTTTTTGATCTCAAGAAGAAATTTAAAAGTGGCTGGAAAATATGAATATTCAATTCATGTTTGCTGTGTGCACTTAATCCCCTGTCTCTTTCTTCCCAAAGGACATATATATATATATATATATATATATATATATATATATATACACATGTGATATATATAGAAGATATTATATATATATAAATATATACAAATAATGAATGAAAGAATAAATAGATACTGCCTGTGTCCAGAATCAGTAGGTGCAAAACAATGCTCTGGTTAAGTTTCCATCCAGTCCTGTGGGATGCATATGATGGGAAGTGCTTCCCCATCTTTTACACAGATCTGAAAAATGGGGTTTTGGTATCCTGGAGCAAACGCTCAGGGAATGAGTGCTGGGACATGGGAACACTTGTTTCACCAGTGCCAAAAAAACAAACAAACCACCCTCCCCAAAATAGTCCTGGATAATATTTTCTAATTGTTTTTGCAAAAAAGGTAATTTTTTTCCACCTCAGTAAACATATTGTCATGACAGGTAAATTAATTTTCCAGAAGTGTTCTACTGTTCCAAGTCTACCCACAGAATGGGCACAAATTTCCTAATTAAGCTCTTACAGCAATTAGCTTTGAAAATACAGGGTTTGAATTCTGTGAATGTTAACTGATACAAAAATTCAAAGGAATGCCTGAACTATTTAGTGAAGCTAAGTTTGTGTTACAAAAAGCAAAAAAATTGACCTAGGCTAGAAACCATCCCTGACCTACTGTCTGATTTTTCTGATGCCTCTTCCTACTGGTATCAGTGATGGCGTGTGAAAAGTAACCACAAAATATGTAGCTTCATCATACCAAACAGACACGTAAGTAGCAGAAGGGGACTGGATTTCAAGAAAGCAAGCTGGATTTATRGAGGAAGATTAAAAAAGCTAATTATGTTTAACTTGGCTGACAGACAGCTAAAAAGGGGATATGATAACTGCCTACAAATATTTGAAAGATGCATARTACACCAAGGAAAGAGGGAAATCATTTGAGACAAAGTCTGGTACAGCAAAATTTAGTCTGGGTAGAATGCTAACAATGAGACCTGTCAGACAGCAGAAAAATTTCCCAAGGGAATTAGTCAACACCTCATTAAAAAAAAAATACCTTGGACAACATGCACTGAGGGGGATTGCAGGGAACAATCCTTCAGTGAGAAAGTCAAGGACCAGGGAGCTTCTGAGGCCACTTTCTGCTCTATTACTGCTGCTGTTGTCAAGAGCATATTATTTTAAAGGTTTTCCCTTTTTGTTATTATGTTTTTGAGGCACGAGACTTTTATTTCCTCCCTGACAAACCATAGATGGAGGGAAATTACTCTTTTTTATGGAAAATCTGAAACATCAAGGGAAAAGTCACTGTATTTGGAATGGGAGCAGTGGAACACACCAAAATGGTGTTGTGCCAATCTTCCCTGTCCCCAGGAAAGTTTCAGTGCAGCTGACRGGAGTGCTCTCACTGAATGCCAGGGAATTGGAGACAATATCTGGGTTTTGGATCATGTGTGTAGCTCCTGTTCAACGTAAGCTCCGTGGTGGACTTGCACTTGAACARCTATCCTGTGTCAAAAGCCAACCTGCCTCGAGTCTGTTTCTTTTTCCTAAATCAGCTAATTTGATTTTGTCAACCCAGCTCCAGGGCACATTATTTTTTTTTGCAATCTAGACCTGACTTCACTATTAGGGGTTGCATTTCTACGCCAGAAATACCAGCCTATATTTTTCCCCAGGAAAAATCGGGAAATGGCTCCTCTGCATGATCTACCACAGCTGAGACTTAACATAGCTGGAGTGGAGCAACTGTGAATCTACTTAGCATCATACTTRTGAAAGTCAGTGGAAACAGCTGATCCCTTAAAATGAGACGGGAACCAGCATTTCACWGCGCATTTATGCCGATGTAACTCCTCTGCCTCACGCTAAAATAAACTGAAGCTAGGCAGCACTGAATCAGACYTAATATGTTTAGTGCTTCTATGCTAAATTTATGAGGCACCCAGTGACATTTGCCTTATGTATCATGGTAGCACTCCCAGCAGGATGATCTAATCATTCACGAGGAATTATGGTGCAGTGTTGGGAGTTTATTTAATGCTTAATGTTCGCAACAACCTCCAGCATGGATTTTAATCTGGTTGCTGCTCACATTGTGAAACAGATCTCAGCAGAGGGATCAACCACATCCCGTGCAGCGTGGCATATATCAGCAGCACAAGGCTGCACTGTTTTTCTGACAGGCAGAGGAAGCAGAGTTGATTCACACACCAGAACAATTCCTCTCACCAAGACACTTAGGAATGCATCAAAGGAAACCAGTCTGTTTCTACAAGCTTCCTCTGAGCGATGGGCTTACTGTAAATCAAAGATTAAAAAAATAGCGCTTTTWAAAAAATGGTGCCCTTGACAAATGGAGCAGGAAAACCTGTGAAAATTTGGATGCAGCAGAATGAATTTTCAAGAAGTGCACGCCAAGGTGTTAATTTTGCAGTATGTACTTGGAGTGGCACATTTTTCCGCTTCTAACATCGTATTCCCTCCAGGGGGGAGACTGAGGCCAAAACAGGTTTGCCACCTCCAGGAGATAGACTGTCCTTTAAAAACAATCAA
>NW_026623810.1:83453-117242 GCF_030028575.1 Malurus melanocephalus | reverse complement strand
ATTCTAAGGAAAAGGTTTCAAATCAGTGAATGAGCTTTTTATAACCAAAATCTCCTTCTGGGGTCCTTCCAGCTTGGTTCATGTTGCCTTCAAGTCGTTTTAACAGCAAATATTTCCTGAGCAGGAAGGGCAAATTGTTCTGCTAGTGGAATTTAGTCACAAGGTTTTAGGGAAATAATATGAATATTCACAGCTGCTGTGTCAGTGCCACAGAGAAGAAGCAGATTCAYGAGGATGGCTGGTTTGTATCCTGTCCAGCCTTCATCCAAGACTGGCGAGCTCATTTTGCTAATTTTCCCCTGGAGAGATCACTACGTTATCCCCTCAAGGATTTCTCRAGCTACTTGCTTAAATGATGTGTTTACATGGCATCTGTTTGCGTGATTGATTGTTCTTATGAGTTGTTGCCTGGCAGCAGCTTAAATATTACATTAATAATAAAAAAAAAAGGATAAAAAATTCCTTCCTAATAAGTTAAAGTTCTATCAAGGAGGTTCTCACATTTAACAGTCGTCCTGTGACCTCGTGTGACAACATGGTGAGCAACAGGACCCATCCACCTTCTTTGCCTTGGGCTGCCAGAGAAACAAAYGTGGGCTTTTCTTAAAGAAGCTTAGAGCATCCTTTCAAATGCCATGGGGCAACAGCCAAGTGTTCTCCAAACACAAACACACCACCTGTAAGCACTGCCGACACAGATCCTCCTTTCTGGCTTGGAGGAGAAGCAACCACACCGCACCTCCCACAGCCATAGAAAAAACTGGCAGAGCATGATAGGTTCATGTGGATCCTCTTAGCTGCCCCATGTTTGCCYCATGTGTCCCTGCATGCTGCTCTGCTCTGTGAGATGACCCTCAGAGTGCCACTTCTCTCTGTGTGCCCTGGGCAAGGATGCTCTYAAGGAGGGATGTGAACCCTGTGCCCAGCATAGGGTGGAAAGTGCCCACCATGACCTCTTCTGAGCAAGAATCCAAACTGTGGGTCTTGTCCTGGGCTTTATCACAGCCAAGTCGGGTCATCTGAGAGTGAGACAGAGAAGAGAGAGGATTTACTCACAGCAAGAGGCTCATGAAATCAGAGGGAGTCAATCTATGATTCTGCACTGTTGATTTCTGGGGTAACTCTAACGCAGTTCACGGTACAGAACATTTTTGGGTACCCCACRGCTTCTCCCCCGGGAAGGCTTGGAAGGCTTGATCTCACCACTTTCAGTGGCCATGGGACTGTCGGGAGGGATGTCCTGCAAGGCTGGAAAACGGTGTTAATTGTATCAGTCACTGGAAAGATGCTTCGCAGGGCATGGGAGCAGCGCTGTTATCGGGTAACATGTCTGGTTACTTTATAGACCCCCGTTAACAGGAAGGGAAGGGGGAGGAATTCCTACATTGTAGAAAAGACTCTTTTCTGCCCGCCCCCCTCCTCTTGTTTGGATCTTTGCCACTGTTTAAATTTAAGCAGATTTGCTATCCCAACATCTGCAGTTTGATTATTTGACTATTGCCTGGCTCCGGGTCAAACCACAGCAGAATACACTAGTCTGTGATTTACAGCCTGGGCTGTGATTATAATGGTTTTATTTTAGTTGGACCCCTATTTACAAGCTCATTTGTATTAGCGCACAGTGTTGTAATAACAATGGGGGAATTATTAGGTCTCGTTAGAAACAATCGCACACAGTTAATGGCTGCAGCTCGCAGGGCGCTGCTCAAGTGCTCCAGCAGGCCGGGCATGTCTGCGCCACAGAGATCGCCTTTTTGGGGACTGGAGAGGGGGGAAGAAACGTGCTTGTTATTCATTCCTTTCTGAGTAAATAGAAGGGACGTGTGTTTCCTGGATTAGCCACTGAAAACAAACGCCGAGAGGGGGACGGAGCTGGTGTTTTTTCCCTCAGCAGGGTTAAGYGAGGTACTCGCCTCGGAGCCGTGAGGGACCCACAGCGGCGGCGGATCCTGGAGAGCTTTGGGTGTCCCGGTTTGCCCTGGAGAGCCCACAGGCACCGCGCTGGGAGAGCCTGAGGCACAGGAGCTCATTCCAGAGCCCTTTCCCGGCCATGGAGGGGCTTTGCCGAGGCTTCCCCGCGGGCAGCGGGTGCGGATGGCGGGGGTGATGGGCCCGCGGTGCCGCCATCGCGCTGGGCTGAGGCGCTGCCCCACCGGCACCTTCGGGCCTGGCCTGGTGATTCCCGAAATAAAACTCCATAGACCTGTGTCTATAGAGCAGGTATTTGTTTATTGCAGCGCTGGAGGTGAGGGGGATTTCTCCTCCTAACCCACCCGCCTTTGCTTTAAATTAGCACATATTTATCCAGTGAGCGTGGTGTAACATTACCATTGTCACTGCCCCCACACACCCACCATACACCCACCACCATCCATGGGCACGGAAATCCACGATATCACAGTTTTACACGTGTGCATGTGCCATCCTCAATTCGGTGGTCTCTCCCTCTAATGAGATGCCATCCTCTTCATCACGGTGGACTTTTAACCTTTGTCTTCAGGGCATGTGCAGTTGTGACATTCATGGTTTTTTTCTAGTCCTTCAAGTCGTAATTTCCAATTATTTTGCTGATTGTCCCGTGCTTCTGCCAAGTTCTCATTAATTCTCTCTACTGTTCCTTGTTATAGCATCTACCTGTCTACTTTCTTCAAAACTTTTCTTATTTATGCCCCTTGGTGATTTCACGTGTCTGTGTACTAATCCAGCTGGTTGGATCACGTGCAGCTGGTACACTGTTTGTTGCTAATACACTATTAAAGAACTTACAGCAATATATAAAAAAGCTATCACTGATAACATGTTGAAAGTGATTACATTGTATTTTAATAATATGTAAAAAGTTATTACATTCTTATATTGATAACGTATAAAAAGGCTATAGAAAGTTTTCAATTAATAGACCTCATAAGCACCTTATCACTTTGATATAGACCATATGTATCACTGGGGACCCTGTCTCATGGAAACTTTCCCTTGGGAGCAGCAGGAAGGACATTGATGCTTGAAAAAGGCTTGGAAATAAAACTCTATAGATTGGTGTCTATATTTGTTTATTGCAGTGTTAGTGTAGCACTGGAGGTGAGGGGGATTTTTCCTCCTAACCCACCTGCCTTTGCTTCATATTGGCTCATATTTATACAGTAAGCATGGTGTAACATTATCATCATCATCATGCTTATTATTATATATGGGTATGGAAATATATGATATTACAGTTTTGGAAATACGAATGCATCATCTTCAATCCGGTGGTCGTGGGGGTTTCTCACTAATGAGAAACCCTCATTTTCATCATGATGGATTTTTCACTTTTGTCTTCGAGGCATTCTCAGTTGTGATGTTCATGGTTTTTTTCAAGTCCTCTAGGTCTTTWTTTTTCATTTTTTRGTTGGYTGTCTTGTGCTTCTGCTAAGTTTTCATTARTGTTTTCTGCTGTTCTTTATTATAGTATCTACTTGTCTATTTCTTCAGAACTTTTTCTGATTTATGTTCTTTGGCAATTTTACGTGTCTACATACAGCTGGCTGGATTACATCTAGCTGATACACTGTATGTTGCTAATATTTTATATAAAAATTTATAACAATATATGAAAAGGCTATTATTGATAATATATTGAAAGCTATTACATTGTGTATTAATAATATGCAAAAAGATATTGTATTCTATATTGATAATATATAAAAAAAGTTATAAAAAGTTTTCAATTAACAGGTCTCATAAGTATTTGTCCTTGAAGAGAGCAGGGAAAGGATGGCTTGTTTAGTCTGTGSCAATGCTGTCTGAGGACTTCCACCTCCTGCCTCACCAGTGGCTGAAAATTAAATATTAAAAAAAATGATGATTCTCCAGTCTCAGGGAGGGAAAAAAAAAATCTTTAAAATCAAATAGAAAAAAAATCAAAGAAAGAGTAGTACCAAGAGTTATTATAATTCATTGTGAAGAATGTAAGACAAGGAAACAATCCTGTCGGAACCTGCAGGGCTCAAGTCCTTTGTCTGATGTGACTCCCTCAACCATCACCTGAGTCTGCACTTGAAGAGCAGATGAGCTGAATCATCCTCTCTTCTGGGTGTGAARGAAGCAAAGGCCTAAAAAGCACTTCATATGGATGTTTCAGATAAATTACTCAAGATGCCTGAGATTAAATCAGATTTAAGTTAACCTATTTAAGATGATGGTTATAAAACTGTGTGTCCTTGAGGCCTCTGCTTATGGTGTTGTTTGGTATTGTTGACGAGCTCTGTTCAAGGGTAAAACCCTTCCAARCTAAGAGAAAAAGTAGTATTTCTTTCTCTAGCTGAACTCTTTGTGTTCCTCTCTCTGTTWAAAAGCTGCTGGTTTCCTGGGTGTTTTGGTCTTTTAGAAAAGAACCTTCTGACTAGAATTCTGTCTAGTGAGAGTTTTTAGGGGTTTCTGCAGTCCCTTTGTACTGATTGATTCCCCAGTGCATTAGCATCCCCAGAGCTAGATTAATCTTCTTTTCATTTCAGTGCTGAGCTCAGTGTCTYTGTCAGCATAGTTTATTGAACCTGGTACAGTTTTACCCCTTGTCTTTACCTCCTCTAGGATGGCTTTTCTCWTAAATATGTCCTGAGAAAAGATCCCACTTTAAAACTCTCTCTGGCCGAGCTACCGAGCAGAATTGCTCTCCTGTGGGGCACGATCCGGTGCCAAAATTCCTCCTGCTTCGTAACAGATGCCCAATTTCCCAGCAGCTGGCATGTCATCCTGTAGCTTTAGGAATCAAGCTGTGTCTTTTTGTCAGGGAAAAATTAGGATGGGCTCCTTTGCTAAAGGGAAGGACTAGTGGGAGACAAGATTCACACATAGGCTCTGCTGCCTGGGCTCTTCTTGTGGACGTGACACAACAGTTCTGCAGTACAAAACTTGCTTTCTGATGGAGTCAAATATCCTCCTTGTCTTTTTCAGGAGCCATTCAAAAAATCAGGCTGAGAAGTAATTCCTATGTAATTACCCAGCCTTATAAAAGAGACTGCAAAGAAGGGGTTTTATAGATGRTCTCGCCTGAGCTCATTTATATCCTGCCACAATAGTCTGGGAAAAGCAATCTTACTCCTTGTTTTTGTGGATGGCTCAGACAGCAAAAGGTCCAGTCCTGCCCTTGGCACCGAGCCTGCTGAAGCTGGTGCTAAATTGCCACCAATTCCAGTGGCAGATGCCACTGGGTTTGCACTGTTTTCTCTCCTCTTGGCTTAAATAAGGATCAGTCCTTGCAMACCTTCTGTGCATCGACTGCTTCCACCAACTTCGAGGATGCATTTGAGTGGATGAAGATTATTTCCTCATATGTGGCTTGCAAGATTAAAGCCAAAGATGCACAAATCCTGCCTAAGAGGGCTGAAGCAGAGCTTATCTTACTCATCTGCTGCTGTCACATGCGGGGAACCTGACTTGTGGCTCTGCTCTGGCTTCAGCATGGTGCTAAATACTTGGCAGAGCAGCACTTCCCAAAAGAGCTGGGAACCCTACATCTGCAGGGAAAATCAAACAAACAGATTGGAGAAATTAATTGTAGAGTTCCCACACACAGCTCTGCATCTAAAGTGAGTACAAACAAATAGACCTGACAAGCTGGGCTACTTGAAAAAAGAAGCGAGCAATGCAAACCGGAGAAAAATCCRTTTGCATTTGGGATATTTTAATCACTTATACTTACATTAAACAAAATACTTAAGTAGATCTTATGCTTCAATGAAGTTGAAGGGACTTGAGTATATGCTTTAAATTCTGTAAGTGCTTAAAAGTGCTGCCAAGCAAGGATGCAAGTCCTCAAAGTGCTTGGGCTGAGAGTATATTTAAGTGTTTTGCTGAATCAGATCCATGGTGTCACAGAGACTCAAAGTGAGCTCAGAGGTTTCAGCTGAGATGAAGGATAAAGGCCAAACAGCATTACAGGAAACACTCAGGATTTTCCAGAGTCTAGTGCATAATTAGATTAAATGCACAATCCAGTTTTGGGATTATGAGTGGGTTTGGGGGTTTTTTTGGCCATTAAAAAGAGAAGGAGCCTTCTTTTGCAAACATGCACAAAGTYGATTGGGTAAATTTTCCTATGCTTTCACTTTCCTAGTATGTGGCATTTCAAAATCACACAAAAGTCGGTGATACTGCMGTTTAGTTCTGAGTAATAAAAAACGTCCAGCTAATGAAAAAAAATTCTTTTGTGTTCATCTTGATAGCAGTAAATTATTTCCYAAGTTTTCCTGGGAAACTAAATGGATTGTAAGGGTACTGCAAATAGAACATAACACTACCACAGCAATTACATCTAAGCTGTGCTAACCATACTTTTCAGCAAACAATTCTTAATTATATAGTTTATGGCACGTGAACATATTTGTTTTAATWTAAATGTTTAATTTACAGACTTTAAATGTTTCCCCTACCTCTGATTTGTGTTAGCCACATCTATTGCCTGCAGAAATGCATTAAGCAAAGCAGATTGAACACTTTTGTCCCACCGCTCCATGTCTTTATTCCCCTTAAAATTCTATCCTATTACTTGGCCACAGCCTAACCATGCCCTTTAGCACTACTGAATTTCAAAGCAGTGATAACTGCTTTGAAATTGATGGAAAGAGCCATAAAGGAGACTAAAGACAGTGTCTGTTACCTTCATGCTGATTTGCAACCACTATGTGATTCCTTTCCATTGTTCGAATTTATTCAGTCATCCCAGAGCAAGTCCTGAAATTGTACACTCTGAAGAGCAAAATTTAATTGGTTTTAACAAAAACATTGCACCTCTGAGAAGAACTAGACAATCTCTTGTGCTTACCTGCACTAATCTTATGCTTCATTCGTGCTGTTTGCTGGTGTTCTGTAACCTCTCCACTCCAGGGCCCTTAAGGCAGGAATATCTGCCAGCCCCTGTGAGCAGGGCTCAGATAGTCCCAAATGGGGACAACCTGCCAGGACCTGAGCTTGGCTGCTTGAAAAGACATTGGGGTGTCGGCACCACGTGCCTCAGGGAGCAGCTTTTCTCTTTGTTGGGTTATCTCAGCAGTCCCCAGGACCTTCCTCCCACCCCACAACCTCGTGTTCCCTGATGTCTGGAGTTGGGATCATAGACCAGGCTTGACTGCACAGTGCTTTACCAAAAATGAAAGCAACCCTAAATTGTAAAAGCAGCTTTTTTACAAGATGTTGTTGGCTTCCTTTGCCTTTCATACTGCACATGTGAGCCCAGAAGAAGGCTCGGAACAGGATTTGTATGGTGCTTGGTTGCTGCTGACTGCTGCTCCAAAGGGCACAAAACCTGGGCATTGATTTCCCATATGCATCTTTAAAGGCTGACTAGAATTACTTAAAAAAAAATACCATTCTATCATAATGGATAATATCCTGCCACGTCAGCTTTAAAATCTACTGGATGCAGAACCGGTCAAGATCTAGACCTCCTGTGAGTGATAGGGTCCTCAGTAAGAAGGAAATTAGCAGCTGGAGGAGAAAGATGCCAAGGAGAAATGAACCAAACAGACCTTTCAAAAGCACTTGAGAAAATATCACTGAGATTGCACAATTAAATATGGATATTGTTTAAAATGTATGGGCGGAGGCAGCAACAGGCAAGGAACAGCTGTGCTTGTTGAATCCCATCCCTTTGTTTGAGCAACAGCRCAAATCCCCACACATGTGGGATTTTTTTATTATCTTTGCCCCCACCCCACRTATACTTATCTTTATTTATAGTATCTCTAACAGCATCTCAGGTTGTAACCTTGATTTATAATATGGGAAGTGCTGGCGCCCCAGTTGGTTTTTTCCAGGGTGGAAGTGAGCTAGGTGGGTTGCAGAGCTGGGCTGTAATGTTGCTGTGAAGAATAGCAGATGTTTAGCTGTTTTCATTTCCACTCCTCAGTGGACAATCAGCAAGGTCTGATAACTCCTCTTGCTTGCTGTGGGGTGGCCCAGAAATCTAAGTGGGGGGTCTGGCCAGATCAGCAGAATACYTCCATCAGCATTTCCAAAGGCAATGAGAATGGATAGATCAGTAACTGGGGCATTGCTTAGAGCTTTTCTTGTACTTCTGACTGCCCTTGGTCTGCTGCCAAACGTTTTTTGGGTTGTTTTGCATATGTGATACTGTCCTCTTTTGGGACTTSCCACAGGATGTCAGGCACCTTTCTTATCTCTTTTCAGGAACTGAAAGTACACAGCACAGATGGATGAGAAAGATTTTCCCCCAGTAAATATTTTCACCAAAACAGAAATACCTTTATATAACTGAATTTCCCGTAAAACTCTGAATGAGAAACCTCCTGCTTTTCAGAGGAAAACAAACAGGCAAGCAAAATCCTCAAAATGCCTTTATGCTCAGCAAATTCCTCCCAGGTAGGAATCGAGCCATATCTGCAAAAATTGTGTAGTGTAATGCCAAGGAAATGCAAGAAACCAAGAAATGCTCTTATTTATCCCTCAGCCAAGCTTTCTTCCCACTCTTTCCCACTTGATTTAAAGTCAAGTCACCTGTCTAGTGACTGCAGGGGAGCTTCTCTTTGGGGAGATCATGGACTGTACCATGCAGGGTCTGTGTCACCAGGCAATGTCACTTATTGGCACCTGTACAAATCAATCCAGCTTCTCTCATTATTCTGGGTTGATCAGATGCATTGGAGCCTCACTGAATTGTAAACCAGATGAATTAATCCAGTATCAAAGCTAAATCATGATGAATGAGTGGAGATTGATCTAAAATTACCCAAGAAGTGTGGCTGCTTGAAATGGTGTTCACTTCACCAATGTCAAGGGAGTTACTCTTGTTTTATGCCTCTATAAACAAGAGCAGAGCTAAGCCGTGAGTCATCACCCATTTYTCTTTTGCTGCTTCTATTTTCAGAGCACATCTACTGGCTTTGCTGCTAGCTGAGCTTGCAGAGATGCTTTTGGAGCTTCTTGCTGGTTAAACAGGGGTAGACTTTGTTCTCTGTGGGAGAGCAGAGAGAATCAGGATGTTATGACCTGGGAAAGGCTGAAACCCAAAGGYTCATGCAGTATTTTTAGTAGTATTATTAAATACAGGTGCCCCAAAGCCTAGGTTTTATCTCAGATGGTAACAAGCATTTGAGGGCAGTCATTCTGTGGCCATACTGAGCTCCCAAAAAAAAGTGTTTGTCCTGAGCAATTAAAATCAAGATTCCAGGAAAAAAAAAAAAAACGTTTATGATACTACTTGGACCTGGACAAAGATGCCTGAGAGGAATAGTTGCATTGAACCCTTGAAGCATCTTTGCATGGTCATATAATCAGAAGGTCTTTTTTGTMGGGACAGTTATTTTTAAATTCACTCTTCTGACACAGGGAGGATGCATCCGTTTTCTAAGGCAGGCGATGTAGCAATCTGTCAGCTGAGAAACATCTGAAAAAGGGCAGTTTCCTCAAAAGGAAAATGGCTAAAGAAAACATGTGGCTTTCAGAGGAGAAATACTTTATTATTATTAAAGAATTCAGTCCCCAAAACATTTTTAGTCTGACATTTAGCATTTGGACTGTAGCATGTGGTCCAGCATTGCAGCTATAAAAATCACTTGTTTGCACCTACCAGCAAGCGAGTAATTCTGTGGCCAAGGTGCTGTGTTCATATCTTCCTTTTCCATCCAGGCTGTCCTTAGCTGTCTGGTTTTGGCTTTCATAAACCACTCATTGCTTTCACCAGGCCTGAAAACAAGATGTGGCAGGAGCCATCACAAATTAAGAGATCCTGTTTGCAGGGATGGATACCGTGACCACAGGAGCTTTTGGGTACAGTTTGTCCTGAAAATTGCCATGCTGGCAAAAATCTGCAAAATAGAATGAAACTCTCCCCTGTGCAAGCGGCCAGAATGGGTGCATTTTTCACCACTGTCTCCTTTGAGCTTTATTTTGACAATTCAGAAATGTACAGCCGTTCTTTCGGTCCCCTGAAAATGAATCAGTTCCAGTCTCAGAACTTAACTGGTGTCACATTGTTATGAATCACCACTTAAATATTTTCAGTGCTCCTTGGAAGAAATAGAAAGCTCAAGCAAAAGCAGAAGAGCTAAATAGGAATTTAGTCYTTACATGAGGAGCCATAAATTTACTCTAGTTAGAGCCCTTTAAATCTTGATATAGAATATTCTGACCTAAAGTTGCCTCTTCATTTCTTTCAGGCTACATTTTCCTTAATTTGCAATCAGGCTGAGTTGGGCTGATTTGTGTTSCTGTGCTGCAGCCCAGCAATCAAACAAAATAACATATACCATGCTGGCAAACATRAAGAGAGCTTGTGGACTGCAAGCTTCACTCTGGGTTTTGTGCAGGCATCTGTACATGTGCCTGGGTCAGGAGAAATTGGAAGAGAGTCTCCTGCCACTAGGATGGGTTGTGCTGCTGCTGTGCTCAGGCATTTTCTGTGCAAACCTGTTGACCTTGGTGGAGTTGTTCCATCCACAAGGCAAAAATCCCTAAAACAGAGCTTGGACGACGGGAAGTCAATGGGAACGACGCCACATCCATTGGCTTCATGAGGAGCAGGGATATTGTCGGCCTAAAATAACAGTCAGTTTTCCACTTTTATTTCTGGCTTAGGAGGGAAGGACTTAAAGAGGAAAATGGATGGAGAGAAACATTGATTAAAGGAGTTTGAGAGCAACACCATTATGCTTTCTCAGAACAACAGGARCACAACACATTCCAGGAGAATGTAGGCTGAAGTCAAATTGCAAGACTTTGTGTATGTTTCCTTAGGAAAAATGCTGTGGTGAAAAAGTTAATGATTTTTAAATAATGCTGCATTTTGCAGAGAACAATTTTCTGAGCAGTCTTTGCCTCCAAAGCAATTGCTGACCATTTAATGACATAGTAAGTATCAAATACTGGAAGAAAGTGCTTGTGGTAAGGACCATATAATCACAAAGTAAATTCACCAGTGTTTTTGCCTTAAAAACCAGCACACGTGTTAAATGATATTTTTGGCTCTACTGTGTGTAATTACCAAGCACCGTACACTTTGSGAGTACATAATAACTGTGTGTACTCTTGCACCAGGAGTATACAATTACTCCCTSAGCATCCCTTGGATGCCATGACTGTCCTTTCTGAAGTGTGAGCCCAAATATAGGACCCTCAGTGACCAGGACTTTGGGAATTGTCACATAAATAGCCAAGTCAACATCTGACCCTGTTATGGTTTTCTTGAGAATACTTTGGGAGAGGCCAAAACCTGGGACTAATGTGCAAAGGAATTACAGGCACAAAGATGCTTCATGTGCCCATGTCTTCCTCCTGTCACTGCATTACTGCACTGAGAAATGCTGTGCCCACCATCCAAATGAGCTAGAAAATTTAAAAATAGGTGCAGGAAGAAGAATGACACTGTGGCTGGAAAACATGCCTGACATGCAGACACTTCAGGCATCAACAGGAAGTTCAAAGGGGTGACTGGAGAAAACAGTGAGTACAAAGTTGGCTAAAGGCACAACAAAATGGGTGCAGGCAGATGGTTCTGCAGATTGGTGGATCTGCCTGAGGCTTAACTTGTCAGACCCTCCACCCATTACCTGTGGCAAAATCACCACTCATGCAGCTGCTGGAGTCCTGGAGGGAAGAGACAGTGGGCCAACTCCTGGGTGGAACAATCAAATGAATCCCTCAGGGATGCTGCTTGGTGCTGTGGATGTGATAGCCAGTGTCAGTATTTCATAGGAAAAAGAAAACCAGAACTATAGGCAGACATGATATCACACCAAATTTCCAGAGAATGCACAGAATGATTAACTGGAATAAAATATTTTGCCAGAAAACTGCCAGTTCCATAAAGCTATTTTCTATTGACTGCAAATCTCTAAAGACCTGTTAAATCYCCTCGGTGAGGAAGAAGAATCCCTTTTATCTGTAAGAGACAGAATCAGTTGCTTTTCATCTGATATCTTTCAGTCCTGGGAGTGTTCACTGTGAACTTTTTTTTTTTTCAGCCAGGTTCCCAAAGCACCAAGTGAAAATATTCTCTTTTTCTTTTGTGTTCCCGCTTGGAGATGTTTTTCTCCCTATGGTCAGCAGCTGACAAGCGGTCGTTTGTAATTTTTGAGGAAAGGAAGAATATCTCTTGAGCAGGTGAATGTAACCACAGGACTGTAAAACCAAGTCACTAACACCCTGCTATCCCTTCCWGTGACTCAGTGATCCTGGTAAATCTGAGGCATGTCCTGGCGCCCTCTTTATCATTGTCTCACCAAGTTCTCGATGCCTGGGTTTGAGAAACCTTTATTAGTCAGAGCTGTGCTGTATTGTTGGAGGTAGATAAGGGCTCCAGGTCACTGCAATTCAATGTATGCCTGGCTTGCTTAATCTGAAGCCCATTATATGAGGGAACAATAATCTTGATTTTCTCTGTCTTCACATTTGTGCTCTGCAGTCTAGGGAGCTCAAAGCAAATGCTAATTAGTTTAACTCTCGATTTAAATTGAARATATAGTATAAGATTTTGAGAGAAAGGTTAAATTTTACTTCCACAAATACACTCCCAGCAGTTCTAGCCAAATCCTGCTGTTTATATTTTAAAAGYCTTCCATGTAAATATCACAAACATWAATTATTTTGCCATCAATTGCCAGTGGAAAGCAACTGAGAGCTGTTGCAGTGTGAAGCATTTTGCCATGCGTCTGAGTAGGTGATTTAGCAAACCTCAGGCTAATGTCAAAGGTCCAGTGGGCTCAAACACTTTCAAGGCTGCTGCACTTTGCACTGCCTGACGTCTGCTGTGCCTCAGCTGCAGAGATTTGTTCGGGATAATGCTTGAAAGTATTTCCTTTGATGTTAGATAGCATTAAGTGAGTAAATGAAAAGAGAGGAAAAAAAAGAATAAAAGCCAACCCTGAACCTAGAATCCAGTCTTTCTGAAATATTCAAGATAACAGTCTGCTTTCACTGTCTACAAGAGACTGTTAAYATCACATTAGCTCCTTTGCTGATTAGCACTCCAGCACCAACATACATTTCGTAATAATTGCCAAATTGTACAGTTTCCAGCCTGTGCTGGGGCATGTCTCCTTGTGTGTTCTCCTTGTCAGAGCTGTGAGTCAAGCCTGATGAGCATGAGCAGACCGAAGCCTTCCTTTATTTGGGWAGAAACAAAAATACCTGGTGGTGCAGGAAATACCTGGAGGCAGTGTGACTCAGGGGGTTAATAACGGTGACAAACAGCCCTGGTCCATTGACAGCTGCTCACATTTGGCCCTACAYTGCACCCACCTCCCTTTGCCCAGATGTGATGACCCAAGGGGATGCCTGGAAGTGGCCAGTGATGCCCTRCATGAGCACATCTGGACGCTGAGGCTTTAGGAAACAGGGAAAATCTGGGTCTGTCTGCAGCTACGCTGTGCAGGGACAGTCAGGGGAGGGCTGGCAGCTGAATGGGATCCACGGATTGGGAAAAAAAGGGAGACAGAGTTAAGAAAGACCATGGGTACTCAGGAGAGCATCAGAGACAGGCAGAGAAGTTGTTTTGGCAAAGCCTGGATAGCATGSCCAGGTCTGTGAGGCCTGGGGACCATCCACATGAATCACAGCCCTTTTGGCCAGCTCTTGTTTTTATTTCCTCTTCTCTTCTTGTTAGAACAAGCTTCTTGCCAGGATTTTGCAATTGAGATGTTTGCTCTTGTCCTGGCTGTGATTCCCGTAGCACCACTGTGCTGGGTAAATCAACCTCCCCTCAACAAGTGGCAGAAAACACAATCCTGGCCGCACTGAAAATAGCAAACTTTGACTCAYTTCCTCTTCAGAAACTCTTCACCGTGCCCCATTATGCAATTCTGCAGTCTCCTGGCACCAAGAGAGAACAAATATCCATTTAATCCCCAAAGAGCAATCTTCTAAGGGCACTTTTTTTCTGCACAGACCCTTCAGTTCTGCTCATGGCAAAGTGGTGAAACCCTGTGCTGACCAAGGAATGCTCTGCTGCTGCTATCACCAACCATTTTGAGTGTGTGTGTGTGTGTGTGCATGTGATCCAGATCTCTCCTTGCTTTTTATTTCACAGACGACACGAGACACTTGGCATTTTGGTAGAACACCTCAAATGGTATCTGAGACTCCAGCGGTTCAACCTTTCAGCTTTTCAGGGCTATTGCAGTCTCTAAGAATTATCCCAACTCTCTGTCATCAAACCAACACCTGACATTAAAAAAAATGTGGGTTCTACCTCAGTGAATGGGAGGTAAACACAAAAAAGGAGGTGGAAATYTGCTTGTTTATGATTTATGCATGAAGAACATTTTCATGAGCCCAGACTGCAATCTTGCTGGGTTTCACATCTGTCATTAAGCCCTTCAGAGTTCTGAGCTGCAGCAATAAATCCTTTTAAATATATATTTTTTTTTGTTAATGCCATCAAGGCAGCATGGATACTATTTAGCCAAAGCTGTTCTGCACACACAGATACAGACATATGCCCTTTTGGTGACTGGTAGGTGGAAGAAAAATATTCAATAGATGAAGGCCAAATGTGCAAAAGTAAAAATATCTTCTTAGTCATTGATGGGAATAAGGCTTTACTAAATAAGTGACATGGGTGAAAAGAATTTCCRTGAATTCAGGTGCTGGCTCAGCAGCTTAGTCTGTAACAGGACTGTTCCTCTGCTGAAAACTCAGGCTAATGTACATGGCCAGTACTGTATGCAGGGAAAAGCAGGGGAGTCACAGCACTCTTTTTAGCAAAATCCTCCCCATTTTACCTGCCATTTCCCACTGACTACAGAAAAATGCAGGATCTGTCCCAAGCGTGAGGAAATGCAGCAACACATCAATGACYTCTGAATCCAATGCATTGTATTGTGACATCTTCTGGTGATATCTTTGTGGAGTTTTAGGAAAGCAGAACTATCTTTAAATAGGGCAGAGAATAGTCCTTTTGGAAAAAAAATCCTGTTTTCATTGCCACCCAGAAAGATGCCACAAATCACCAGCTCACAGGGATCTACTGTTAACTCCTAACAAAACACYGAACCACTTTTGAAATCCAGACTTCTGTGTTTTATTAGTGCCCCCACCACAGACAGAGCCCCACTGCTCCAAACTCCATTCACACACACCTCTAATCCTCTGGGATTTATAATTTAAATAAGCATATCAGAGATGTTAATCTAGATCATCTAAGAGTTGCTTATTTCAGATTCCAGTCAGAGAGATAAAGAGCTGGGATCTGGAGATTTCTATAGTCAGGGAAGGGCCAAAAAAGCAGCAGAATCTGCGAGGTGCCGCCTGCCAGGGCTTGCCTGGAGTGACACACCCAGCTCCTGCTCAAAAACACTGCCTTCCTTCTCCTGGAAAGGTAAAACAACCACAGCGAGCTGCTGCTGCCTTTGGAGAGCTTGCTGTGCCTGTTCCCATGGAGAAATGCCATCAATATTTATGGGATGGATGGGCACAGCTCAAGGCTGAGTGACCATCTGAGTCTGTGCTGCCCCACTCATTCAGAGTTCACCAGGTGATCCCTGCAGGTTCCCACCTTGGTACACCCATACCTGGGGCTCTCCTTCAGGGCTGCTGAGGATCTGCACTGCTTCTGCTGCCATCTCACACTGGCCAGGGAAATGGGACTGGGATGGGGCAGTTTGGTGGCACTGCCCAGCTGGGAGGATGCSCTGAAGCGGGGACAGCTGAGTCTGCTCTGGCTCCAGCATAGCTGTCTTCTGCAGTGATGCTGAAGGTTGGTGTGAGGAAAACATGAATCTGGGAAATCTGCAGTGTGTCAGGAATGGAATTTAAAATTATCACCTTAGAAAAACTGAGCGGAGAAAGTAGGATGAAATTCAGTAGGGACATATACAGGATGTTGTACTTAGACTTGACCATGCAATTCCCTAAATCTTTCATCTTGAAAGAGTGAAAAGGAATCTGTTCTGCTAAGCCYTGAAAAAACTTCAGCTGGATTTTTATGCTCGTTTTCACTATCAGCTGGAAGACCAGACCTCTACRAAGTTTCCTTATGACTCAGTATAAAACAGAGACTTTGTAAACCGAAAGACAGCAGCTGTTTAAAGACCTGTCATCATTCCCCTCTGGCACAAATATTTCTGCTGCTTTGGTTGTCAGCATAAGCTTCTGGGCTTGCAGTCTGAGAGCACCAGCATCAAACTTTGAATTTCTCCTGGAAGGTGGTGACTAGAAAGTGTGTTGGAGACACTCTTAGAGTGGGAGAAGCCGTGATGATGTGGTTATGCTGGGGAATATGTGAGGAATATGCCTTGCTTTCCTCTGGTGCTGTTCCAAGTTGATAGCGTTATTACTCCAATAGCATCAAGAGAGTCAGGCCTGTGCGAAGCTGGAAATAATGCAGGGCTGGATTAGATGATTTTGATAAGAAAAASCTAGGGTAAAGTGTGGCTAGAAAAGATTAATTACAGCTTCATTTTCCAAGGTAACTCCGTGTAGGATTGCCTCCGGTCGCAACACAGYTTCACTGTAATGGTGCTGCACATTGTTAAAAGTCAGCAGTCATTTATTTTGTGCTGAACAGACTGCATTGTGGAGGAGATAATCCAGTTTGCTGTCATTTTGGCAGCTYGCTAATGACACAGGGCAGCATAATATTACATGGGTTCAGAATTCAGCTGCTAAGCTTCAAGATTTATGCTTTGCGCATACTGTCATTCTTCAGAAATAGTTTTTGCTTTATCCCAAARCTCTGCTTTAAATTTATTTTCACTTTCTGTCTGGTGTCTAAAGGGCAAGCAAATGGCATTTTTCTTCATGCCTGTTAAATGATCTAGTGTTGGGTGAGGGCAGGGGGAGAATGCTGGCAATTAACGTGGCCAGAGCCTTTGCAGAARGGAAAAGAGAACAGATTTGAGCTGGCTCATCCAGAAGAGCTTTTAACAAATCATTCCTTGCTCTAAATCTGTATCCTTCAACTAGAAGGACAGATGGTAGGGATATCAGCCTAGGACCTGTGTAGGTCTAAGAACTGCCTGGGCCATGTTCCTCCCTCTTTCCCTGCCTCCCATAGTCCATCCCTGTGTCCTGATTTCCAGGTAATGGGAAATCTGTGGCCCATCCAGGAGCCAGTCACACGCAGCTGGCAGGACCATCACCTCAGATTTAAGGAGGTTTTATCACCCCCAGAGGTGTTTGTTAGGTTTAATCACCCTCAGAGAGCAGGGGTAGGTGAAGCTTTACAGAGGTGAACTTCCACAGCATCCTGTGGATATCCTGGCCCTCTGCTATTTGACACTTTGGGGGATTGCCCAGTGAACACAGCCCTGTGTCCTTCACCTGTATCGAACTCTCCTGGGCCAATTTTGCCATAGGTTTGATTTTTCAGAATATTTCATGCTTAGGAATAGTTTCAGGTTCACAAACCATAACGAACCCTCACGGAAATCCCGCAGAGTTTGTTTGGTGACCTGTTATTTGATTTGGTTGGTTGGTTTGACTTGGTTCATTGTTCTTTTGGAGGTCCCCAAGGAGCAGAGGGCACTGGGTTCTTCTGCTTGCTTCTATTCACAAAGGGTGAGAACTGAGGCACCCTCTGACAGGGCAGGCTTTGTAAGGGCAGGTAGGCTGAAAGATCAGCCTGTGGAGAGCATTCAGAGGGGATACAAAAAGCCTGACCTTCATGTCCTGAAGCCAAGGGAGTCTGAGGAGTGAATCAAAGAGGACAGGAGGAACTGACAGTGGGCGATTGATGGGCAAAGGATGTGATCCCTGCAACTGCATTTTGAAGGGAGGCTTTCAGGGGAAAAAAAAGAAAAAAAAATAGAAGAAAGAAAATGAGATCAAGCATTAAAGTTTTGTCCAAAAAGTTGACCTTTACTGATGTTAACTGATGAATAATATCAGTTTGTACCAAAGAAGAATTGAGGATGAATTTATTTTTCTTGTAGGCTTCCCTACTGGATTAATTCACTGGTGAGATAAAAGTAGGAGGAAGCTGAATGCTGATATTGCTAACAGMAAAGTTCACTTYTYAGGCCAGACTTTCATACAAAATAGSTGTGATSTCATACTTTTGTGCTTTATGAAAAAAGACTGAAAGTCAAAACTGCTCATGGTATTTATAGCAGTGGGAGGACTTTCATTCCATCACCCTCCTCACCCTCTCCCCACCCAGTAAAACACAGCCAGTGGAAAATGTTTAATATTGGCTGAGATCTGGGCTGGTTCTTCCTGSACACGAGTGGGTTGTGGTGCTGAATCCAGTGGGTTTGTAGCTGCTGTGAGGAGCAGAATGTCCAAGGCCAGGTTGGATGGGGCTCTGAGCAACCTGGTCTGGTGTGCCCACCCCTGGCAGGGGCTTGGAACCAGATGATCTTTAGGATCCCCCCCAACCCAAAAACCATTCTGTGATTCTGCAATGATTCTATGATTACAAGGGCCAAACTTGAATGGCATCGTAAAACWCCCAGCTCATTACAGCTACTCAACAGGTTAAATTCTGTCTTTTCAAATGTCAAAATGTAACAAGCCACAAACCGGTGGTCTTAGAATGAAGGGAGGGAAGGAGAGGAAAAAGGAAGCCTATTTTAATACTTGGAAGGCTCTTAGATACAAAGGGTCACCCTAGGTGAGAAAATACAGAGTAGGCAAGAAACAGCAACATTTCTGAATGGCTCAGGAGCAAGGAAGGAAGGAAAGCTCAGTGCTGAAGATGACTCATTCCACAGACCTGAATGAGGAGGAGGATGGGGAATTCAGCATTTCCCATGAAGAAAAACCTTTAAAAACAAACCCCATCTTCCAAAGGAAAAAAAAACCCCTGCAAAATAAAAAAAAATCCTTTTCATGAGATTTTTGTCCACTCTTTTGGTGATAGAGATAAATGTTTGTTTTTCTCCTAACGTTGTTGGTTCCGGATTTATGTAGGGTGTGAGCGAGAAGTATCTCCATCAACACTCTTAGATTTACAAGGCTTTGGATTAATATGCTGAGAGAGTTTTAAGCATTCTGCATTCAACTTCTACAATCTCTGTTTCAYAGAACTGTTCTGGTTTTTTGTTTGGTTTGCTGTTGCTATATTTTTTTTTGTTTGGGTTTTTTTTTAATCTTTCTCTCTGGACAAAGTAAATCAAGAGTATGACACTRTGGTTTGACATGCCCTTATCTTTTTGAAAGATAAATGCAGAATATGGAAAATAATCTTAATCCTTCACTCATTAAGACAAAAAAAMCCCCATTGTTTCATGAAATTTGGCATGTAGGGACACATTTTCCTTGCTCCTGCTGTCTTCTCAGTCTCCTCTGCCATCTCCATCTGGAAGTGCCTTAAAATTCTACATTCTCTGTAGGAAATAAGGCTCAAAGCATTTCCTTCTCTTCATCACATTACCCTATCCCCTGCCCCTGTACACCGGGCATGCTCTGAGTTCTCTGCTGCTATTCAGGAGAGAAATGGGTGCATTCCAGGTGGGTATCTGTCAGCAGGACAAGATCCCCCATTTTATGTGGGAWAAATGAGTCTTGGAAGTTTCCCTTGCTGTGGTTTACCTGGGTGGTCATTCTGATGAGAGGTGATAGGTATGTGGGGGAGTTTTGAATCTGCAACCATTGCTCCCTCTTGCAACACCTCTTCCTCACCAGGATGTGGTAAAATCCATCCCAATCAAGCCAAGCACCACGTTCCAGGAGCAGCTCTTGTTTCTGGTGCCTGTTTTCTCTGGACAGCATAGCTGTGCATTCCACCCTACAGTGCTGTTCCCTATCACATTTCCAGGGCTACTTTATCACTCTCATCCCCTTGTTCCTAGATAAGTAATTCCACTCTCCACTGAGTGTTAAGCCCTTGCAAATATTTATGCGCACCTCTCCTCCTACATCACTCAGCCAGTGCCTTTGAGCTTTCCTCTGAAGCCTTCACATTTCTGGTAATTGCTGTTACTCCTTTCCTCCACTCAGTACACTTCAGGCAACAGCCTGACCACTGTGTACATTTCTCTTTAAACTTCTTACAGAAKTTTACCCCAAAGGCTGCCCCTTTTCTCCATAGGCAGCAGTCGTTGTGACCCTGATGGTGACATCCYTCCTCCTCTGTGACCAGAGCACGTGCAGGTATTCCCAAATTGCACATTTTGGGGTTTTGAGTCCTGTGGTGCTCAGTTGTTGTTTGTAAACCCACAGTCTCCTGCAATGCTCCTCGGTGTGCACAATTATTTCCTCCCTGCCTCTCCACCATGCATTAATTTGTAATGAGGAAAAGTAAGTTGCTCACTCTTCTGGTTCKTATAATTATGTATTTGGAGCTTTAATTAGAATGCCACGAAAATCAAAGAAGACAAATGAATCTAGCTTTAAGACATTGTTTAATCACCGGGATGTATTTTCAAATTAAGACAGAACTCTTGATAGCAGAGCCGCTTCAAGCAACCTACACTGGTAATATTATTTACTGAGGGACCATGCACACACCACCACCTGCATCCATCAAATCYAAGGGTGCTCTAAATCATCCAGTGCCAAGGAAAAATATAAAGAACAAAGAAAACAACATGCCAGTCCTGGGGCTTTTCTCTCTAATCTTTTGGAAGAGCCTTAGGGTAGGCGCATCAATTATTTTCTTTGTTCCTCCTTCTGTACACTGTTTGCATTACAATCTGGCATAATTATTTAAGAAGCCCTGAGTTGTGTTGGATGTGGGTGGTGGATTCATGGCCTGGAGACTGTGCTGTTGTTGTTGTACATTACTGTCTGACTCTTGGGAGGCTGAGCTTTACTCTACTCCATCTGCAATTCATTTGTCACTTTGCATGTGTGTTTCTACGCAGTGTACATGTTATGTGTAATACAGCTATTAAGCAATGCAGTTCTGTTTTCCCCTCTTAGTGCTGYAGACAGTAAATGTCTGCCTAGCCTGCTCCATTTTTGATCACCCAAAACATGATGGAGTGAGTTATGTGAGTTATGAGGTAGAGCMAACAGCAATGTTAATTTTCTCCTCATGGTTACTGTTCTCAAGCTACAGTGGCATAACTACAAACAGATAGCAGGTACACGGTGAGCTTATAGGTTTATTTGGGTATCCAGGCAGCTCATCCCAGTTTTCCTCTGCTAAAGGTTTGGTTCCAAAATCTATCATCTAGAATCTGTGATATTTGTTCTTAATGAACGTGATAGGGGAGACGTTGAACACATTGAGTCAATAAAACTGTGCTGGAATAACTAAGAGAAAGATATGATCCACATTAGCTGCAGGCTGGACCRTTGGCACATCATCCAAGAAAGCTGAAATAGTTGCATTCTTCTGAGATTCAAGTATGCTTTGAGGTGAAAATACCATTTAGCAAGCACATACATCAACAATTCGTTTTGTGGCCCTCTTCCTCAGTACCACAGRCTGTAGGCCAAATTCAAGACTGATGTCTGCTCCCCGTCTTCAGTGGGTTTTCATCCCAGCTCAATTTTGGTGTCTTCCACTTAAACCAGACCCAAACTCCTGCAGTGAAACACATGCCAGGTATTGAGGGCAGTACTGGAATGCATGTAGGTCGTGGAATTGCTGCTGAGGAAACTTTATGCTCTGAGTGTAACTGGACACTGAACAGGAGGAGAAAGCATTGGTAATTGTGTCCTGCACTGACAGGACAGTGGATTTGGGAAAGGGATCCTTTGGCAGCACTGCACACAAACCCTGTCGCTTTAGGGAAGAGGTGCTGACTGGGAAATGCTCTGAGCTGCACAGCAAATGGTGGTTTTTCAGTACTGTCTGTTCATAAGGGAGCTCTGGGAAAAGCAGCTTGTCTGTCCTTCCTCAGCTCTTGCCCTGGTTCACCATCACCCTGTGGGTACGTGGAGAAAAGCAGAGCTGAACCCCCTTCACTGAGCTCCTCAAAACCCCAAAACACAGGGGATGSAGGAGCTGGAGCCAAARCAGCCRCTCTGCTGGGACCTCCTTCTTCCTTGCACACACAGGATCTGATAATCTTGTCCTGGAGCAGGCTGTGCAGAATGAGGGATCACAAAATGCCCAGCTGTAGGGAAACCTGCAGGTGGATTCTGCCACACCGGGGCGGGTAGGGAATGTGCAGACAGGAGATGTATCATGGCACTAGAGAAAAGGSAGAGAAAGCTCTGCTGCTYTCATTTTATCTTCATCCTCCCTGCAAAGCAGATGGTTCTCAATCATACTTATTCCAGARAATAGACAGAGAAGACCTGTTGATAGAGAATCGTGTCTTTTATATGAGTTCTTTGTAGGAAAGCAAGAGGCCTCCAAGACATGACCTGTAAACATATTCTGTGGTAGTGCTATGGTAATAATAACATGTTTTTTTTAAATTCAGAGGTGTAGAATCAGGCTCTCAATGATGGGTTAAAAAAATTCATGTGGCAGCACARTACTTGTAAGGGTGTAAGCAGAGTATACAATTCATACATGAATAAAATTGTACTAAAATGTGAAAAGCAAATCCTCTTACACACCAAATAACTGGATAAACACAACCCTCACTGAAAATTTCTGTGGAATTTGATCATTATGTCCATGGCTATAATTGAGAGGYACAGAAGGGTATCACAGAGATAAATAGAGTTGTTACATGTCACGGGTCTGACTTTCATTACATTTGTAAGGCTCAGTTGTGTAAGTTTCTGCTCACATCCTAATTTATGAGGGTGTGGGTCAAAGCCATTTGCTACAGCTCAGAGTTAAGCCAGGAGATACATTCATTACCTATTGTGACTAATATGACATCTGTAAAGAGTTAAATAAAGAGCATCTCTCCTCCACAGGTTTTTTAAACACCCTTCTACTACTGGAAAGTGAAATAAATTCCAAGTTAAAGGGTTGTTAGAAAACTAAAACCAACAAAGCAAGGAGAATGTCACATATGTGCCTAAAACCTAGTGAGATTCCAGAAAAGCTCCAATGTCTGAGCCAGAGTACTTAGAATAAGTCAAAGAGAAATGGAAATTGTGTGCTTGATTCTTTCTGCTAGTTGGAATGATGAAGTTTCAGTAGTCTGATTCGATGATTAAAGAGTGGACAATGACAGTGTGTTTTTTTTAAATAAAATTGTTGCTGACATTGATCAGCAAAGCTGTGATACAGCCCTAAAACCTCAGTAAGAAAGGAGATGCWTTATGTGAGGAAGGTATTGCACCAAAAGATTATGAAATCTGCTCACTGAGGGTCTCCCACTGGCCTCTCCTGTCATCCTGAATTAATGAAATATAAGAGGGTTCAAAKAAGTGATCATTATTTTAGCATCTTACTGTCAAAGCCCTAAGCCTGACTTCTTGCAAGCCCCTGAAACTCCAGATGAACATGAWTATTTTTCAACTGGGCAGAACATTTGAAAATCGGGACCAAAGGAGTTTGATTCTGAAAAATTAGAAGGCACTTTTGCACTTAAGACCTACTTCAAGGCTTAACCAGTGACATGCTTTAAATCTTGGGCTGGAAAATAATTCACACAATGAGTGACAGGTTTATTCTTCTGCTGGTGCCCATGGTTTTTTCTCCTCACACATAAAGAATTGTAATTTAAATTGTGGATTATTAGCCATTTTGATGTTTTAAGGAGTGGTCCAAGCAATTATAGGATTATACCAACACATGATTGGAACATTTTAASAAATGCAATGAGGTTTGAACGGGAACTTGGCCCTGATGCAAAACAAATAGCAAGATAAAACATCACCTCAAAAGCTGAGACACTGTGACTGGTGTCAAGTAGGGAATTTACTGCCTCGTGACCCAGATGAAATGCAATCACCTGGTGTTTGTGTCCTGAAGAGCAGAGTTTTACAAAAGCTCGGCTTCTGGCATCGATTTACAGCTGATGCTGACCCAGTGCTCATGAAATATTAAGGAACACAACTTTCCTGTGCAGCTTGTCCACAGGATCCTCTGGGTGTTGATGTTTAGGAGCCTCCCTGTGCTGAGATGTTYGCATTAACCAGGAGGAAAGGGACATTCACAAAATTAAACATCAGATCTGAGACCAACCTTGTCATGCCCATTATACTGTGTGGAGAAACAGAATCACTGTGAATGAAGCCTCTTGTCCCTGCATCCACTGTTCACACCCCAGGGACTCCTTTTTTTTGTCAACTTGACAGCTCAGATGASACCTGGGTGGGTCACAGTCAGGGAAGATGTGATTTCTCTATTCCTGAGCATCTCTCCCACTGCTGCAGGCACAGTTGTGCTTCCCTTTTGGGAAATAATTCTATATTTTCCTTTCTGACAAAATTTAACCATCAGAAATCTCTAGTTTGCAGCTGATAACAGAAGTTTCTCTTGTATTGGAAATGAAGATTTGATCCACTTCATTGGAAATGAAGATTTGATCTATTTGTGCCGGTTTCAGCTGGGTTGAGCTGATTTTATTCACAGTGTCTGCTGTGGGGTTGTATTTTGGGGCAAGTGGCTGTGTGGTGCCTGGTTCCTGGCTGGAGTTAAACCACCACACCATGAAACTTCTCTTGGGTGATMGACTTCTTTTAAAGAAGCATTACTTTGAAATTCTGTGCTGCCAAAAATGCTCAGCACTTTTGTCATGCATAGCAGCAGTATGCTAAACTCATCTCATTTGATCTSATATCAAACCCTAAAGGATTTTTGCCTTTTTCTTACTTCTCCAAATTTTCCTCTGACATTTCCAGCTCTCTTCTCCTCCGCACTCCTCTGAGATTTTTCCTCAGGGGACAGTAAGTCACGGTGATTTGATTRGCTATGATACCATTAGCTCTGCTTGTGATTCTGGATTTGCTCAGAAGTTTCTGATTTTAAAGGTTGTAAAGATTTTCCTTCTGGCTTATGATGTCCAYTGCATGATATCACAGGAATAGAACTTGTAATGGGAGACATGGGAAGGACAAACCTCTTCTGCTCTGTTTCTACTGCCTCAAGTCAGAGCTGGACACAGGCTCAAATCCTCATTTCAGTACMCTCCTACTGTGTCAATGTGTCAGTTTTGGAGCCACAATGTGAAAATTTGGTATTCCCAATCTCTGTAGAAATGCAGAGCTGGGTGAGGTTAATTTTTGAAAAGTCCTTAKTAGCAACCTCGATGTTTTTATGACTTCAGCATGGAGGATCCTAAATCTTTTCCTGCTGACAGTGATGAACACCTACAGATTATCCCTCCCCCTGATGCTGAGTGATTTCACCAACCTGGTGGGAAAGATCCTTCTCTTAATTACACAGGAACAAGCAGGGAATTGCTGTAGTGACGTGAATGGGGTGATTTTGGATAGACACCAAYGCAGGAGAGAAAATCTGGCGCCTTGAATGCTGCCAACAAAARCTCAGTTTTATTTCCCCACGATCTGAGTGTGGCAGGCAGGTTCACTGAATTGTGTTAGCAAACCTCTTCTTGTCACCTCGAAATGCTCTTGTCCTGCCACAGCATGGACAATCCCAAACCCTTCAGATTTACCTTCTCTAAAGGAATGTTTCCATGGTAAACACTGGAGTTTAGCTGGGATTTAGAAGGAATGTGTTTCCCTGTTTGATTTGCAAGGTTTTTGTTTCCTGCCTCGCTGTGGATTTCCAGAATTTTGGGTGATAGGGTTTCATTTAAATAATTCAAGCTCCCAGGGAAAAAAAAATCAAGCGCATTTAATTTTTCATGCAGAAAATATCTCAGATGACACAGTTTTGGACCYATGTGCCAGTGAGACCAGACTGCTAAAAAAAATAGTTACTGCAGGATCCATCCAATCACTGAGGTTTGTGCCCAGCAAAGTTTGCTTTAATTATTCACTTTTAGGGCATCTGGGCTTTGCAGTTTGCTTACCTCTCCCATCCTAATGTGAGGTTTTGCATATTGAAAAAAAGCTATTATTTTTCCTGTGGAACTTTGGACCAAGGATGGGGATGTGGTAGAAAGATTAAATAAGTGTGTGAAAATGAGTATCTATTAAAAATCAGAAGGGAAACAAAAATAGAGTCTCTCTAGACCTGACCTTTCTGCCAGATTCCTCYGTACATCTTGGATTATGGAAAGACTGATGATCTGTCTGACTGGCCACTGAAACATATTTTTCTTCCTTACTGCATTTGARGAGCAGCTTCTGAATTGCTTACAATACCCTCTCCTTCCTCAGCAGGATTCAATGTTCCTGTCCTAATTTGGACAGATTTTCTGTAAAATCTTGTTGCAGTTTGGAGAGTGCAGCTCTCTGATATCAAAAAGATCACATGAGGGTAGTTAATCTTCTCCCTTTCCTCTTGAAAATCCAGGTCTGTGAGTTGCACATTTAGAGAGAAAAAAATCAGTCCAAACCCCTCCAGATTATACACAGAGTTCACAAAACTAAAATACAAAGGRTTCATAGCTGTTGATATATAAGTGGAGTACAAAATATTCATAATTAATGGTGAAGCAGTCCAAAACTTACCCTAATTGCCATGCTCTTACTAAAGATGACACGAGGCCAAAAGCATGAACATTTTGGCAGCCAGTTTGATAAAGGTAAGCACAGAGCACGCAGGTCCCATGAGATTTTGTGTGATTATGCTTTCAAACTGGCAGTGTTCTGCACCCTAGGTGTAGTCAGAAGAYCCAGGGGCTGAGATTTCTGTAATTTTGTAGGGTAAAACCTTGGGCAGGGTTGTATTTAATCTGTTAGAGCCCACTGCTGAAATCCTGACATGGTGAAATGAGTCACTGWTGTCACTGGAGTTTTGTTCGAATAAGAACTTCAGAGTAAAGCCTGCAGGGATTATCTGTGCTCTTCTCTACTTACTCATTAAGTAAATGCCATGCAGACTCTAATGAATGTAAAATAGCCTAAATGGAAATATGGGTCTCATATAAAGTTAAAGAGGATTTACTGTATTTGTTGCAGATACCTTAATTTAGGTWACTTTTTACTTTTTCACCCAGAAGAGTATTCTATAGAAGAACAGGAACAAAAACACCTGTAACTCAAATGTCACAGAAAATRTCTCAAGAACTGTGATTTTTCAATGTGTGTGGAGATGTGCAGAACTCAAGACACCTTCCAAGGGAAGTGCAGACCCCCTGAGGTCCTGTCAGTTGAACGAGTTCTCTTCATTATTTTTCATGCACCCTTGGTTTAAAATCAGTGCTGTGAGAGGCTGACTCTTCCCAAAGAGGCAACAACTGTTCCCCAAAATCCAAGACAAACATTTGAGGGAGGAGCATTTGGACCCAGTGCAATCACCAGCCAACTCTGGGCCTTGTGTGCAACCTTCTTGCTCTGTAATTGTCCATTAGGAATTGTCCTGCTGGAAAAGAATCAAAATCCAGCCCTGACAGGTGTCCTACCTTCCCAACTGATCTCAAATTGAAGGACATGGACAAGASAAGGAGAAAGCAGGAACTCTCCTGCTTTCCCCCCAGCACTACAAATAACCCTTCAATTTGCTAGCAGCCAGAGGAGAGGAAGATTTCTGATTTCCCAGGCATGATGGTTTTTTTTTTCAGGGACAGTTTCCAGCCWTCCTGATGAAGTGGGGAAAGTGTAAAGTCAAAAGAATACTTTATGAACTGGGCTGTRGCATGTGCCCATGCTAGATTATGTCTGGAGCACTTGACTTCATGAGGAACTCTGGCCACACTAATCCTGGAAAATGGCCTTTTAGTTTCCTAATCAGGTTCCTAAAATTCCTCTGGRCTGGCAGATGCTGTAGAATTCATCCTGGCAGATGTCAGCACTGCTGGCATTGTCCATCCCCTGAYAATAGTGTGTCATTCTACCTCGACAGGACTTTGCCAACAAACAAACAAACMAAAAATAAACATCACCAAAAAGCTGTGGAGATAACCTGCATCAGCAGTGGCAAAGTATTTTTTCATATTCTTCCCTAATGCTGGGGCTCTATTTTTGAAGGTGGAGAACTCAGCTAACCTCGCTGTGTCCCAGCAAGTACAGAGACTTTGTTTGTTGTGTCATGAAAATGAACAACATATTTCTACCATTAAACAAACATTTATCCAAASGTTCAGCGTGACTGCTTAAAACTTGAGTAAATAAATCATGGGAGGTTAACCTATGCTCGTGACACTATTTTTTYCTTTCTGAGAGCACTGTAGCTCTCAGATCTCACAGTTACATGGGTTTTCAACATGCCACTGTCAGGAGAAATACTTAGWGGAGAAATCTGGCACAGCAAATGCTTTTCCACCCAACGCTCTGTGGAGCCCAACAAGTTTATGKGTTGCTGTGCTCTATCTTAAGGACRTTAAAGATACAGTTTCAGCTACAATCCATCTGGAAAAATACCACGAATGTGAGGCTATTGAGAGTTTAGAACAAATTAATGTTCCCTGGCACACGCGTATCAGCACRGTGCAATTACACAGTTACAAGCACRCTTTCTGTCTGAATTGGCTCTGCAGAACAGATCCCAACACGCCAAACCAAGGTGTTTGCATTACAAAAGCTTATTGTCATGGAGTTTAGCCAAAGGGGATGAGAAGGAGAAGACACAAGGAAATATTTTGAAGGGTTTGAGGCTGTGGCAAACAGTGGCTGCTTCTGCTGCGGCAGAGCAAATATTTTAGTACCTGCAAATCTTGGTAAGCTGGGTGAGCTGAAAGATTACCCAGCTTAACTCAGGACCAAAATGGAAATCCAAGAAGTGTCCTGCTCGCTGTGGGGCAGCATTTTTGTTTGAGGGTTAATTTTTATTCCCTCTGCCAGTCAGTCCAGATGGCTGCTCCACTCTGCCTGCACATCTGACACAGGTGACAGCACTGCACAAATTCGAGGCAGGAAAAGCACACGGTTTGGGAACAGAAGTGGAGATTTTTCCATGTAGAGAGGCTATTTTTAGAGCAGGGKAGATGACACAGCGGAGGTGGACAAGGTAGGATCCTTTTCACCACAAATGCCTGAGCCAGCTAATGCTTGTTCCAGAGGGACTCTTAAAGGATCGTCTCACTTCCCTGGAAATTCCATTTTTTTTTCCTCCTGTAAAATGCTGGAGCACTTTTAGTTTGGATGAGAACCAGCTGTGACAGGAGCTGTGACTGGGGTACACACCTTATTGTGTCCTGCCACCTTTTGGGGGTAATTTTCTTTGATTAAAYGTCCCAGTTTTCCTTCATTCTGCAGAGATTTTCAGTGACAGGCAGACAAAAATCTCAGCAGCGTTAAGCCATGTCCAGCCGTGGGATCTGCTTTCTGTGTCTGTGCTGAACTGGGCTGTAATCCCATATTTTGTGGGCTCTCAGAGTCCTTTTCCCATCACTGAGGGTCCCTAAAGCCCCCTGAGCTCTGCCTCTTCCCCCMTTATGGCAGATTTTGCCTTCCTTTACCCTGCCAGACCCAAAAATCTTTTTCAGGGGTGCTCTTCTCTCACACAGGATGAGCAGCAGGAGATCCTTTCTCTTGTGGGTGTCATTATTTGCAAACCCTGTAATTTCCAGGTCAATGTGGAGCACAATCCGTGTCTCCTCACAKCTTTCTCTGGAAGTTTTATTTCTCCAGGCCCTTTGATTCAGGCAGCACTTTTGACTGAGTGAAAACACAGTGAAACCTTTCAAATCCCTGGAAATTCCAGCCTGCTCCTGGAGCAGATGCCAGAGGATACATGAGGCACGTACAGCCTGAAAYTCGGGTGATACCTGGGATGTAAATRGAAGCCAGAAATCYCTGTGAGATTAATTTCCTCSAAAAATTGAGGAAATTAATGAGGAAAAACATCACCCTTTAGAGGAAGGTTCAGAGTGAGCACCTGATTTAGCTGCTTGGCATCTCCCCTCAGAGACAGCTCTCTGCTCTGATGACAGAGGGGTGATAAAGCAAAAATCTCTGATGTGAATCCCATTTCTCCCTGACCTGTGGGGTTGCCAGCTCCACAGGTCAGCAACACACAACTCAGCAACAATTCCTGCCCACTCCAGGCCACGATGGAAAATCCCTGACTTCTGCCACAGCACTTTCCCTTTTTCCCCATCTCCAAATAATTTCCACCAAACCCATGCTGCTGCAAAACCACTATGGCTGTGGTAATCTTCTGGCTGAGGAGCTGAGTGATTTGCTCTGTTTTTTGAGGTAAACCACTGACCCAAGTGGATTGTGTGCAGCTGAGCCTCACCCTAGAAATGTTTTATCCAGCAATCAGAGAGGTGTTAATCACATTGTCCCTTCCACTGGTAATGGCAAAATGAGCTGTGGTGCCCATCAGAGCTACCTGTACTGTGACAGACACAACCCCTGCACTGTGCCTTGAAGGGACAAATCCAGCAGAGATTTTCCTTTGGAAATAGCCACTGCCAAAAAAAAAAAAAAAAAAAAAAAAATTGGCCTTGACATTCTACTCTTTTTCAGTCAAGAAAAATATATATTCGAGACTCATCCCTTTGGAAGGAAAGCTGCACACAAAAGATTTTCTCCATCCTCACAGCAAAGTCTTGTTTGGAGCGATTTGCCCCAAGGCAAAACATATAAAAGATACACCCCAGTTGCAACCAGCTGCAGCTTGCTGGGGAAAAATCGTTCCAGCCCTGCTGCAGAGTGACTCACTAACAATGTTTATTTTCATTATGATGCAGGTTTGGTTCATTCATTGCCTGACTATTGTGGCACTAATTAGAGACTCTTAACTGACTGGGAGATGTTCACAACAGCTTGGTGGAGTGGGGGRAGAGAAAAACAGGTCAGAGAATAGATGTGACCTAGCTTCAGAAAGGCAGGAGGGTTGGAAGAATCGGGAACAAAAACTTCTTGTTTGAGTGTCTCTCCCCAAGGTGCCACAAAAGAAATGTGTTTTTCTTGCTTTCAGAGGCAATGCTTTGCCATAGCTGGTTTATTCTGTGTGTATATGGGGAGGGAAACGGAGGTGGGAGAGCAAAAAGAGAATTTAAARCTGAGAAATCCTCATAAAGAAGGCAGCAAACAGAGCTAACAGCCTCCAGGGGCAGAGTGATCGTRCTGGATGAGTAGGGAACAGCAAAAGAAGGAGTGAGCTGGAGGAAAATCTGCTCTTTGGCATTTCAGCACTTGGTTAATCTGCTGCAAACACCTCTGGGCTCTGCCCTCAGAGCTGAGGTCTCCTGGCAGCTTCTAACAAGGACAGCTAAATATCCAACACRTTGAGTGTTCTCTGCTTCTTGCTCGCTCCAAAATGAGTGTGGGCCTAATCATTCTAATAAAATGTCTAAAAAAGCCCACTGTGGATGTCCACAGCATCTGAATTTATCAAAGCTGCTGGGTGGAACAGTCCAAACCACTCACACASCATCACACCACGGTCCAGCTTGGAAACAAACTGCCTGGAAGGACCAACTTAATCAAACTGGAAAAGCAGGCATCGTGTTTGGAACTAACAACTAAACATCTGGGGCAGGRAGAGGGCTCTCTGCTGGCTCAGAGTGAAGCATCTGCCACCCAAGAGGTGCAGCAGCACCGAGATTCCCAAATGTGAGGCACAGCAGCCCTTTGGGAAGCAGATGCCTGGAGCTGTGGCATTTCCCAGTGGGATTGCACACAGCAAGCTGGAAGTGGGGCTCACCATGGCTGGCATTCAGGGAGAGCTGTCTCAGGTGCCAGTGTGTCCTCTGTGCCTCTCAGCAAAGGTGTTTCATATCAATTCTCATCTCCAAAGCACTTAGAAATGAAAATCTCTTTATGACCAGGAACTAGTTGATGTTTAACCCACTGTTTTGTTTTTTTTTTCCCTTTTTTAGTGTACCACTCTGCCTCAGATGTTTCACAGCAGAACCAGCTGTGCCCTCCTTTCACCGAGCCCTTGGCTCTTGGTATTCGCTGGAAACATTTTCCAGTTGTGAGATGAAAGGGGAAAGGTTTGAAATTATAGAGAGCACAGTAGACCTCTGAAACAGTTTATTCCCAGTGAATCTGACATAATCCCTGCTAAACACCACAGGTTATAATAAAACCTCTAACAACCTGGCAAGTGATTTTGGAAAATCTGAAAACCCAGGGTCACCTGGGAATGTGAAATCTTTTGGCTGTGTTGCCTGGCAATGGGCAATGTCTGCTTTTGTTCAGAAGGTCCTAGAACTTTCTGAATCAAGCCCAGTTGTTTGCTGCCCAATCCTTTCTGTCACAATTCTTGACTAAATAATGTGGYAGCTGTATAGAATCATCCTTCTTAGGGGTCTGTGTCCTCTCATATGTGTATTGTCTTTCTGCAGGTGCTTCTTTCTTGGAATTGGAATAAACTCATTACACCTTCATCAAGGAAACTCTCTTTCTTCCTGCTCCTTTTCGCCCCTCCTTGTCCTATTTGGTGTTTTTTTCTCTCTCTGGTTGCTCTTGCTTCATCTGCTCAGATCAAGAGTGGTGATATTTTCATCACAGCTAAATCCACCCCATCTCCTCATTGCCAAAACATACCTTAGCTGCAGCAAAACCCCATGCCAGCAGGTAAAATATTACTGTGGGCTCAAATGAGCCTTGGAGCAGTGAAATRGTGTAGGACAGAGCAAATACTGTCTGCAGCTGAATTCTTTAGACTTCAGCAGACAAGGCTGGAGGTGGGCCAGCCTTTTGGGGTGGAAAGCACAGGTCCAGGTTCTGCAGCTTGTTGTGACTGCACGCTCCTCTGCTGGGTGGAGATCCCATTTATAGACTGGGGATCCCATTTACAGGGTGGAGATCCCATTTACGGAGTGGAGATCCCATTTACAGAGTGGAGATCCCATTTGAGAGTGGAGATCCCATTTACAGAGTGGAGATCCCATTTATAGACTGGGGATCCCATTTACAGGGTGGAGATCCCATTTACAGAGTGGAGATCCCATTTACAGAGTGGGGATCCCATTTGCAGGGTGGAGATCCCATTTGAGAGTGGAGATCCCATTTGCAGGGTGGTGATCCCATTTACAGAGTGGAGATCCCGTTTACAGAATGGAGAGCCCGTTTATAGACTGGGGATCTCATTTACAGGGTGGGGATCCCATTTTCAGAGTGGAGATCCCAATTACAGAGTGGAGATCCCATTTGAGAGTGGAGATCCCATTTACAGAGTGGAGATCCCATTTGAGAGTGGAGATCCCATTTACAGAGTGGAGATCCCATTTACGGAGTGGAGATCCCATTTACAGAGTGGAGATCCCATTTGAGAGTGGAGATCCCATTTACAGAGTGGAGATCCCATTTACAGGGTGGAGATCCCAATTACAGAGTGGGGATCCCATTTACAGAGTGGGGATCCCGTTTGCAGGGTGCAGATCCTGTTTACAGAGTGGAGATCCCATCCCAAGTGGTGGCTTGTTGGGATCTTCCTGAGTGGTCAACAGCAGATGATAAACCAAGTTGAGATTTCTAGACTCTCATGCAAATGCCTTTCTGACTCACTTTATTATCTTCACTGACTATTTTACTTTTTTTTTTAATAATTTTCATTTTAAAAAGGTATGTGAATCAGATCTTGGTTATTTATACTAAAAAAACAACCCAAAACCAATCCATAAAAGAGGCTAGATATGAAAGTGAAGTGGCAATTGAGTCAAAAGTAAATGCATGTTTCAAGCCATCATCTTAGGATGCAAAATAGAAGTGATTTGTTCAGAAAGAAAAAGGAAGATTGACTGGCACATTCTAAATTATCAGAGGCTGAAAACGAGAGGCATGAATTCCTTCAYGTGTTTTTCTCCTGAGACTGCAAAGGGGAATTTTGACATAATTAAATCAGTACAAATGAACCCCAACAAAAATGGATTGCTTTTTCATGCAGGCTGTCATTAAGGCACTCTGAGAAACTGAGTGGTAAATTGAATCAACCCTTGAACCAAATCTTGCATCTGAGCTTTAACAGTAATATTAATATTACTGAGCTAGAGGTTTGCGTCCAAGATAAATTAAAATAAAAATAAAAAAAATTTGATAAAAATAAAAAAATAAACAATTAAAATAAAAACAAATAAAAAA
>NW_026623810.1:80797-82883 GCF_030028575.1 Malurus melanocephalus | reverse complement strand
AAAAATAAAAATAAAAAGACATTTCTCTTTCCCCTCATGTAGTCTGTTGCAAGAGGGAAGATGCTATCCTGATTATTGTCCTTGCACTGTTGAAGTATGGGGGGACACGTGGAGGAAGGTAATGCCTCCCAGGTCGGTGCACAATGGCTAAGAACAAAAAAAAAAGATGGAGAAAAAATTACAGGACCCAACAGTATTTCAGAACTGGTAGTTAAAGACCAAGAAATACAGAATCAAAGGCAGTTTGAAATGCCCTGCCCAACGACCAGGAATACAAAAATAGTTTCTCTTTATAAAATGAAAAATCTGTGCTAAGCCACAAAGCTTCAAAGCATCATTTGGTTTTTCTGTTAAAGTATCATCCTGCTCTGCCAGACACATTCCTGTTCCTGTCCTTTCAAATGGGAAGAGAGGGRGAGAAAACTCCTCTAACATGATGAAATAGGCTCATTAAAAAATTACAGAACCTAGAGCAATTACAGATACAAATGTGGAAAGGGATTTTTAGAAGGGAGATTTGTAGTGCTTCTTCCAAATGACTGACACCTGTCAGAGTCCTAAAAATGATCACCTCTRAAAGATGGAATCTCTGTGTTGACAAAGACTTTTCACATCCCTGCTGCAGCTTCCAGCTCCTCCAGCTTCAATCTGGCTCTTTGYGTGGTTTTCACTCTGAAAGGTAAAAACCCCAGGTATCCTATAAGGTGCATAAAAATAAAAATATTTTTAGGTGCTCCTGCTGGCTCTGTGTGGATTTTGCCTCTGGGTTCCTCCTCATCACTCTTCTTCCTCTTTATACTTCAGCACCAGCTTTATGTATCAAACTAACAGAAACATAATGGCTGTAAAACATTGGATTGTCTGAAGAGACCTTGGTACGCTGCAATTTTGCATTAAAAATATGTTTTCGCAGCTGTAAATTTATCTGTTACTTATTTTTGTAAAATCTGTAACAGGTGCTTAAAAATACACAGGAAATCAACAGCAATATTTTGTTTATACGACTCAGCATTTGGAAAGGCCACAGGAGGCATCGAGCCACCAGCAGCTCGGTGCTTTTGAGTTTTCCCCACAAATTAATGACTTTTATTAATTTTCACCCCCCTGCACTCTTTCCCCACACATTAGTGACTAAATAATGGTCTGCCTAAAGGAATATATTTATTCCTCATGACCTTCATGCAGAACTGTGATATAAGTATTTATTTTTTTTGTGATAAGATCAGTTGGTAGTTCAAACACACCAAAATTAGACCTCACAGGAGRGGTCCTCAAGCTCCTTGAATAATTTTTTTTTTCTGAGCCTTAAATCTGCTGTTGCTCTTCTACCAACAATCTTCCTTGAGGCCTTTTTTGAGTGCATTTGTGTGTGGAATGGAAAAGAGGGAGCAAAAGGAAAAGTTRATTATACATCAAGAGAGGGGAGAGAGGGAGAAGATAACCATCCATTAGCTTATGCAATTTCCGGATGAAATTGGAAATTGCAAACATTCAGATGTTCGTTAATGAAAAAAAACATAGGAAGGGGTGAAATTAAGAGGAAAACTGAAACAAAAATACAGGCAAACAAAATTTTTTATTTGAAATAAAAATACTGGCAAACAAAATTTGCATTTGTCTAAAGTTTGCTTGCACCTCAGAAACCCTTTGTGTGAACCTGGACTGATTTATGATTTCACATCAAAATTTCACTCCAGYCAGGGGATTTTGCATGGTTAGGTTGTGAGACCAGATGATTCTCACTGCTTCCAGGGTTTATTCAATTCCCAGAACACAAAAGGAAAGCCAGAGGGTGCAAGCCTGCGTGAGCTGACATAAAAGAGAAAACAACAAATCTCTGGGAAAAACAAGGGCCAAGTTTTACACAGCTCCAGTTGTGAATTAGCAATTTCCTCATATTCTTTCCACACTGGCTATTCCTTTGAAACTGCACCCTGTTCCCCTTCCATCCCAGAGCAAGTTACGTGTGTCTTGAAATTTCTCTAACTCCACAACTTGGCCTTCTTTCTTTATCAGCAATGCTCAATTGAAATTCCCAGATTTGGGATGGAGGAAGCACTCAGATTTTGGTTTGTTTGTTTTTTTG
>NW_026623810.1:72641-80599 GCF_030028575.1 Malurus melanocephalus | reverse complement strand
TTAATCTAAAACACCAGAGGATCACACAAATCCAAACCCCAACAGGATGTGTTTTCAGTCAGTCAGCAGCACAAGAACATCTCAGAATGTCAGACCATTCTATCACAGCCTGGAAATAAATGCAGAAAAACATCAATGAGCCTTAGGCAGGTGATTTCTGAYCATTTCACAGAGGAAACTCTGTCCCAGGCTGTGACATCCTTCGTGGCACGGTGATATTTTCTGCCCGTGCAGCTGCGCGGCTCCCTCAGCTCTCAGCGGGGCTGTCTCGGCTATTTTTAAATCCCAGYGTGCCATTTCCTCGTGCCTTTCATTCCTCCATCTCTCCGCTGCTCAGAAATGTTGTTCAGTTTTTGTTTGAATGTCTGGAATCCCAAGCAGTCGCGATTTCCTTTCTCATCTCATTTCCTTTCTCGTTCCTTTCTTGCTGCTATTTCTCCATCCAACACGCACAATTTACACACATTTCCCTCTGACACTGCTTCATCTGCTTCTCAGCTCATTGAAGTTGAGTCCAGGCAATGCCAAACCTCCCTGAGAATCCCACACATTCTCTTTCCCAACGTTTTTTGGGGTGAATTTCCCTCCTTGGAATTGTTCATTGAAGCTTCAAGTCTGTGCAGGGAGGAGGACGGCAGATCCTAAATCAAAGGCACCACATCCCTGCATTTTTCTGATGTTTTAGGACTCTGTTCCTCTCCTTTTTGGAAGAGATACAGAGGTTTCACTCAAAAAAAAGTCATCCATTTGGGTATCAAAAAAATRAGAAAGCCACAAGTACCCCTCTGCAGCTAAAAATACTGAAATAATTCTGAAATATGGYCTCTCTCGTGCTGCTACATTTATTTCTGCTTGGGATTTGTATTTGTTTGGCTCATCTTGCAGTGATCTACAGGAAATTATACAATTAGCACTCTGCTAGTGGTCTGAGTGGGGTGGAAATGGGCAGCAAAAAGGAGAATTTGTCCTCTAGCGTTTGAGAGCCAAGGCCTGAGGCCTGAAGACCTTATAAATCTGAGGCCAGGATTTTTCTCTTTTTTTTCCCTAAACACTCACCACCACCCCCTCCCAAAAACCCAACAAAACAACACCACCMTCACCCTTGGAGAGAAAACCACAACAAATCACAGACTCTGTGTGATCAATTCCCCCATTCCCACTCCTCGGAAGATTTCTCATTTCACAAGCCCTGTTCCATGGAAGAGCCCACAGAATCCTGGCATGGGAATCCCAAATCACTTCCCATTCCTGGGCCACTCAGGAATGGTTCAGATGAAATAGCAGTCCAAAGTTACAAAAGTTTTTATATATTTAAATAAGAGATCTAATGGAAAGGCTAAGAAAAGAAAGAATACTATGAGCTTCGTTTTTGATATCAAACTGCCAAGGGTCTCCTGGGTTGATCCTATTGGTAAAATTTTCAAAGTCAATTAGGTTTCAGATGCCTTCTTAATTTCTTTTTGCTCTGGGGATTGTCCTAGACTGCCAAAGGAGGCAGAAAGCAGCACATGATGGAACAAAATGCCAAATTCTCACCTCCTTGACAGCCACTTAGATGTGAAACAAGCTGGCACTGCTCTGATGTCAGCCCWGTGTGTAGGATGTTGGAAAAGTCTGAAAATTTCAATACCTCACACCACTTTCAGGCACACTCTCAGTTGGCTCCTGTGCAGCTGTCAAATCTGCAGGGTTCCTGGCTTGGATCTGACTGAGGATGTCTTTTTCCAACTGGGAAATTACTTCTGATTGTGCAGTGTTGTCAGGAGGTTTWAAAATTTAAAAGTAAAACTGGAATTAAGCTTATTTTACTGCATGCTTTCCCAGTTTGTGCTGTGTCTTTGAAACGGGTTTGTGCAATGCAGGCTGATTTGTCTTTTTGTGGAAGAAAAGAAGAAAACCAAACCCCACAACCCAATCAAACCCCTTCACTTATCACTAAAAGAACATGAGAAGAGTAGAAATGACAGGGCATTCCTTTGATTTCATTTCTTTATCTGTTTTAGAAGGCTGAGTGGTGAATAATCCCAGCAGCACGCTGTTGKACACTAATCCCTCTTTCCAGGATATTAAGAAACCGATGCCATCTCATCACTTTCTCATCTGAAATAATCTTTAGAATCTCTTCTAAGTAGTTATTACTCCAGTTATTCCATGTGAAATCGCTCTTGGCTCTCTTTCTGAGCTTGTAGAAAACACCACTTTTAAAAGACATTGTAGATAATAAATAYATGCAATATATATTTATTGTAATTGTAATATATATTGGCATGTCTATTATTACCAATATATAGGCATTATATATAATTACATATTTTAGATATAATAGATATAAAATTGGCACTATATATAATTATATATAATATATAATACATATATTATATATATAATGCCAATATATGTTACAATTACAATGAATTTATTGTAATATATATTGGCATTGCAAGGTCAGCTTCATTCCTTTAATGCCAACATTTTTAGGTTAAAGGCTGCATGTTTGCAAAGCCCAGTGCTTTTTTTCAGTGCTGTTGTAGCTTATTAATGTCTTGCTCRTTAAGAGTGACCAGAATCAGTACATAAGGAAAAAAAAAAGAGAAGGACCAAGATAGCTGAATGTCCCAGAATGCCTCATCAAAAATTAAATTCTGTCATTCTCAGGTTCCTTCACATTTTTTTAAATGAAMAAATATGCCCTTGCACCAATAATTCCTCCTTGAATGTGGCACCAGYGCTGCTATCAAACAGCACCATGAACTTTCAGCAATTGTACAATTCTGTTTGGAACCATCCTTTTCTCTCTCTCAGCTACAAAAAAGGATGAAGTTGTTTTCCAGCAGAATCTGATGGGTTTGGAGCCCCCAGAAACCTCAGAGGTTTTGTCCACAGCTTGGGATTCCCAGCTTGGGTACAAAACAAATTGAAAATTTCCACAGGGGAATTCTCTCAGCAGCGAGAGCTGACGTCCTGGTGGGCTGATTGCACCTTCAAGAGTGGCACACCCAGCTCAGGATCACTTTCCTTCTGTATCCTCATTCAACCCTGTTCTGTGTGAGCTTTTGTGATCTCTCACAATTCTCTGGATGTTCCGAGGGGCCTCGTTTTGTTCCTCCCATTCATCTCTCCTTTTTGGCTCGTCTGACAAACGCTTCTGCTGCGCTTCACCAGCACAACACCAATTTTGGTGTAAACCCACTCTCTGAGGATCAGGCTGGTTCAGTGCCCTTTTCTCCATTCCCCAGCCTGCTCCATCACCAAACTTTCACCCGTGTCTTTGCCAAGTTAATGCTTTCCCTACAGGCTGAATAGGCGGGCATTTCTTCCTCACTGCCTTCCTTTTCCTTCTCGAGTTTCAGAAAAGCGCACAACTTGGAGCTACTCTCCAATTACAGCTAAATTATTCCCTGAGGCAATTAAGGTGAAGCATTACTTGGGGAGACTTTTGGCTGGTGTTTTGAATTAGCAGCAGCATTTGAGACAGTTGTCAGTAWTTTTCCACCAACGGTGCTAAGCTCGTTAAATCGATCTGATTCCCGTGGAGCTGTTGGGAAGATTCYTGGTGCAGTTTCTCCCAGCGAAGAGGAGCTGAAACATTTGCAAGGACAGGCAGATTCTCTCATCACCCCTCTTTGAAATGATGTGGTTACTCTGTCCAGCACTCCCTTGGCACTATTTATGCAGCCCTGAGCTCTCATTCCCTGTGGACAGAGGATCAGGATAATCTTTGGGCAACCCAATTCTCCAAGATACAATCAAGGTCCATCTGATCCATCGTTGCTTGAGTGATGCTGGCACCCAGCTAAGCCCCAGCTGAATGACAAGGTCGTTTTTGCTCAACTAATGCATTTTTTTGAGGATAACCTCATGCGTGGTTCTGGCATGTAACTATTAGCTTGCTTTTTTCTTTTTTTTTTTTTTTTTTAGATTTTTGGGTTGATTTTAAAGCACACAAACATTAACATACTACTCAGTTGTGACTGTTTGTGGATCAAATCTTTTGAGATAAAGGAAGGTAAGCAAAGCTCTTCTCCATTGATCTGTTTGTGGAGCAGGGTACATTAAAATATCCAGGCTGGCCATTTAGTGGCAGATAAAATGTTTGGAATACCTGGCTCTAGAAGCATCCAAAGTTGGAAAAAGTCTCATAGCATTGCCCCGATAAAATTTCAAAGAAGCAACAGTCTTTGGGTTTTGTATTTATAGATAAAACCCTAACRAGCATTGTAAACATTCTGTTTGTGGTCAGCAGAATAAATAATTGGGTATAATTATTGGAGAGCTGGAGCAAGGACAGCTCTGCTGTGCACTCTGCAGCAATGTGGGGTTACCCTGAGCCTCTGATCAGCACGGGATAGAAATGCTGCTGTTCTTGGACTGTCTGAGACTGGCTCCTGTTCCTGCCAAAATCCTTCTTCAGCCATGAGTGGTGTCACAGGCAAGTMGGGCCCTTTGAAGCAGAGCTTAGTCACACATAATCACTCTTGAGAAGGTGAAGTTTTGAGTTTTGCGTAATCTTTGTGGCCAAGTTTGTATACCCAATTCAACTGTCCCACCAGCCCAAATATTCCAAAAAGCTTTATCTTTTTTTTTTTTTTTTTTTTTTTTTTTTTCCCCAGGTCTTTTCTTCATCTTGCAGCAGATCTCTCCATGGTGGCAGCATTTTGGCACCCAAGTACAACGTTCAGTTGCAAAGCACTTTGCTACCACGTTGACCAGGAGCCCTTCCATGAAAAACACTTTTTGTGTCACAAAAAGAACCCTTAATGAACCAGGGAAATGAAATGCACTGATTGTCTTTCTCAGGAAAAGTGGAAATCGTTTTGTGCACCAACCACTTTGAGAGGAGCCATTCTCTGCAGGTGTCCTTGTGATTTGTTCTGCAGGAATTAATCGCCACATCACAAATATTTTTGCTGCCAGTAAACACCGAGGAAAACCTATGGATAGCAAAATTATTGCTGTTCATGCCTTGGCAACCTGCAGATGGAGCAGTGCAGCACAAAGGTGACTTTCTGCCTGGTCCTGGGCTTCCTGAGTGAAACATAAAAGATAGGAGAAACAAGGCCATGCTGGTGTTTAATTTGAAACCCTCTGTCTGTCCTGTCAGCTCTCAGCCAGGGTCACTGATGCTGAATTCACAACKGGTGAAAGACATGCAGTTCTGCTGCAAAATGTTCTAGAAAACAACTTCTGGAGGTGAAAATGCAAATGAATTCATTAGCTTGAGTTCTAGGCTTCTCTCAAAGGCTAAATGAGTTTGGAAATAAGTCACACTGACATTTAAAATTTGATAGATATTATTTTCAATCATCTTTATTTTATTTTTTCCATATACCCAGACAGCAGCTGACCCTGCTTTGTGCAGGAGGTTCCTGCTCAGAGATCTCCTGAAGTCCCCTCCGACTTGAATCCTCCTGTAATTAAGAATTACTTGAGAATTGTGAATTCTTAAATCCAGGTTAATTGGTTTGAACAAGSACCATGTCTGCTTTGTCTGTCCTACCTCTAATCATCTTCCTTCTGGTTACAAAGCAGTGAATTCAAAAGGTTTCTGTGCTGATTCAGAGAACCCAAAGGAGCCAAGGAACCAGAACTTCAGCTCTTCTCCTCCTGCCCAGGCACCCTGTCAGACTGTCCCAAATCCACAGGGCTGCAGTTCACAGATGAGCATCTGGCCCATGTTGGTTTAACTTTATCAACTCGTTGGATCTGGCTAATATTAGACACTAATAAAACTCATCTGTTCTGGAAATGAAGGTGAGCCAACAGTTAAATCTGCCATCAGTAAAAGAATAAAAAAAAAAAAAAAGGGTCAGAGGAAGCCTGAGAATGATTAATACTGGGCCCAAACTAATCAGAAAACAAATATTCCTCAAAGCTACCATCCAGAAGATGAGATTGGAGCCAACATTTTGATGCATGATGATGTAGGAATAACCCTGACCCAGAAATGTAATGCTGGAATCAATTTTATCCAATAGCACAAACAATAAAAATCACAAGCTGAAGTCTGCCCTGGATGCACACGTGGGGGTCCCTCTGGTTTCAGTCCTGAAAAGCCACACACATACATCTGATGGGGCATTTTGGAACCCCAAGYCTTTAATCCACAACTTCTTCTAAGCTCAGTTATTTCACACACCAAGGATGAGGTCTGAGAACAGAATTTGGCCTATTGATTGCAAGCTCTGTGTTTGAAGTGGGTTTTCTCCTACTGAAAAGACCAACTTTTTAGGGTCATGGAAAGTTATAAGTGGGATATCGTACAAAACTTCCAGTCTGAGATGTAACACACCCTGGAAAACTGCTTGGATGAACAGAATGARCAGTCAAGAAATGATCCTTTGTAGAAAAAGAACCAGGAAAGGCCCTGTCACTTTCTTTGACTCTGGACTGGACTGAGTTTTTGCCTTTCAAGTCCTTCACTCTCCTTCATTCTAGTTYTTATTTTTCCCAAATGAGGGAATGACCTCTGCCCACAAACCAAATCTTTCCATCTTTGTGSTGCCAGCCAAGCCTGCAGAAAACACCCAGAGAACACCACTTCCTTTGCTGCAGTCATGGGCCAATATTCCTGATAAATTTATCTCCCACCTSCCTGGTAATGGATGGTTCAAGTACCTTGGTGAGGCTCTGAAAGCTCTGACTGTCACCAGCTGATACCTCAGGGCTGTTCACGTGCAAATCTGCCACAGAAGAGGCAAAAAGCTCAACTAGACACCGATGAAAGGTGGCTGTCTCCTGYCAGACCCATTTAAATTCCAGTCTTGAAGAGAAAGTGGGCTGGGGTGTCCCTTGGGATTTGCAGGTGTCATTCGGAGTAGTGTGGTGTTCAATAAAATGGTGAATAGTCTGGGAAGTTCTAAATAAATTTTTTTGTTTCAGCGTTGTGTGGCTGACTGTTCTCTGATTGATGCTGCATGACAACATTTCCCTGCTCAGAGCCTTTGTGAAGCTGGAAATGGAAAACAAGACTTGCCTTTCTTGAATTACCTGAACAAACCCAAACTGGTAAACAGACTGAGGTGAGGCTGTCTGCAGAAAGAGAATATCACTGCTGTAAAACATCAAAAGGTGAGGAATATTGGTTCCTGGCTCTGACAGGAGCCAACAGAAAAGAGAAAATTCACAACTTCAAACCTCTTCTGCTTTCATTTTGTTCTGTGCAAATTCATTGCACAAATGAGAAATGAGCCTCTCCAACCATGTGAGGAGATTGTGGTGGGATAAACAAGAGCGGGACCTGGGTATCCAGTTTTTTTTAATTTTTTGACATTGGGAAACTTTTCTCCAGAAATACTCGAGCTAAACTTGACTCAGTCGTATCAGTTGAAGGAAAAACTCGGTCCTTGTTTTGATTTTGACTTTGCAGACCCTGGCTAACATAATTTTGTCCAGTGGGATCTTCAGCATCAATATCCACACATGTGGAAAGACTCTGCTCTTTGGATGCTTACATAAAGACACCACRTTTTCAGTTTTCTCCTGGAAAGGCGTTAAGATTTTTTTCAAATGCACTTTTCAAATAAGCAGGCTTTTAGGAAAGAGATTCAAGTGCCATCAGTTCAGCAGCAATGGCTTGTGTTGCTGCATGATGAGGGAATATTGCTCAGAAATGACCTTTTCCTCATCTTGACAAGTTTTTTGAAGATCTGAATGGTCAGAGCACAGCCAACGTGCTAAGAAGCAGGATAGTAATAAGAAAACTTTCCCATCTATGTGCTAATTAAGTTAAATCAAAGTCCTGTGAAGSTTTGCCAGCATTTCTTGCAGATTTCTACCAATTTTCCTACCAACACACTGCACTCTTACCACAAAATCATCTGTGCCTGCTGCTCTTTAAAGGAACTTACAGATCTTCTATGTGCCAAGTTATATCAATAATTTATTTACTTCCAAAGTGTAACACCTCCCAGAATGATATCAGCACTCAGAGAGGTGGGAGGGGTTTTTCCATATAAATT
>NW_026623810.1:70307-72022 GCF_030028575.1 Malurus melanocephalus | reverse complement strand
AAAGGAAAGGAAAGGAAAGGAAAGGAAAGGAAAGGAAAAGAGAAAAGAAAAGGGGAAAAAAAAGGAAAAGAAAATCAGAAGCGCTGCATGAGAAAGGGAAAATGGAAAACACCCCTGAATCAGTGCTGCTCACGTCCTCTGCCACGTGGCAGGTGATTTCCCCTTCTCCACCTCCTCCCAGCTCTGCACACAGCCAGGATAAAACCCTTAGGGCAGACAATGAGAACAAGCCCTCTTCTTTTGTATGGATTTATTGGACACAATTCCAGGAGGCAACTGTGCACTCCTGGAAGGTAACTGTGAATCACACCAAGTTGCAGCAGATCCCACCTGTGCCTCAACTCTGCTAAGAGAGCAAGGTTTTGGAGCTTTGCTGTTGTGGCTCTGCACTGATGAAACCTGTGCTGGCAGTGGAGGAGGCTCCTGTAACCCTTAAACATTTTCTCCTGCCCTTTACAGGCCACCTACCTCCCACAGACACCCTGTGAAGGCAAACCACACAGCTTCACAAAAAGCAGGGGGAGATGAGAGAGGAAATATTAAAGCAGGCTGCAAAGTTCACAGGTATTTGATCACAAGCAGGGGGGTGGTGGGTCATTGTGCCTGCAATGTCCCYGGGGAATCCCATTTAATGTTATCATCCCACAGCAAAGCTTCTCCTCAGAGCCCCATAAAAACCAGCAGGAAGTTCCTGACATTCCAGACCCAGCAGCTGCTGGATCACAACACAGCACTGGTGCCATGAAGGATTTTGGGAATGGGACAARGGCACAGATCCAGATCCTGTGCAGAACTTCAGAGATGGTGTYTCCTGTCCACCAGAGCACAGCAAAAGCAGTGTAGGGACACGAGCCAGGCTGAGAGATGGCARCCAAAAATATTCCTGTCCCTTGGTCGCTGTCAGTGCTAAAGGATGTGGTCAGACAAACTCAATTGCTCCATTTTCTGTCGTGAAAATGCAGAAATGCAGCTGAAATTTAATTGAAACTTCTCCATGATGGGTCAGTCGCTGTGGTCCCACTGCACAGGGAGCAGCAAACAACCTGTGTGACAGGACAGCAGCATTGGGAGCCTGGGTGGAATACTATTTTTCCTCTGAGGTATTTGAAATTCTGTATTTCCCTGAAAAAAAATGTTAAAAAACACAGCCAAGAAGCGGAAGGATAGGATAAGTTTTTTTTTTTCCTTCAAAACTTCTATATCTTTCAAGCTTGGCTGAACATGAAGACTTTGGAAAGGTGGGACTTTCAAAGTAACAATGAGGGCCATTATARGCTTCTAATATCAATATTTTCCATACCTCAGCTCGGGTATAAAGTGTAAGAGAAATGACAGGACAGCCAGGAGAGGCTGGCTGGGTCTCAGCACACTTCAAAGGCAGCACACAAACAGCCTGGATCTGCACATTCATCTCCCTAATTCACTTGAGAACTGGAATTCTGCCCCACTCCACTMAAATATTACTTCAGTGCCCAGGAGTAGAATCTGTGTTGCATTTTGGAGCCATAAAGAGCAGTTAAGAGTCGAATTTTGAGAAAGTGCCTCCTTGCAAGCACGAGCGAAAGGGCAGAAATGATTTTATCAAACTAAAGGCTGGGGATGTAAATCTGCTGTGAAAGGGAAAATGGAGAAAATCAAAGTTTTGTCTGAAAATGGGTCTCATTCCAACATAACCAATTCCATCCTGACCCAGCATCAGAAAGTGGTTTAATAAA
>NW_026623810.1:57959-69268 GCF_030028575.1 Malurus melanocephalus | reverse complement strand
CACAACCTCTGCTGGAACAGAACGTCCCTGTAGAAACAGCAGCTCTTCCTAATTTCAGGCACTGGCTAATTAAGGCAATGCCAAGGAAACGAGGCCGGTTCCTCCTGATTTCCATAGAAAYGCTCAGTCCTGCTTCCTTCCTAACCCTCTGCATGTCAGCATCCCCCAGGCTGCTCCAGCCTTTCACTGTGCCTCAAACATGCACAGAGGATTTTTTTAAAAAGAGTGTTTGTTGCTTTATTTATAGGCACAGCCATCAAGAAATTTTTTTTTCCCAATACCTTTCCTGTTTATCGTGTATTACAATGGGTAACCTGGGATGCTGACGGCTCTCTGAAATTCCTGGCAATCCACAGGCATTCCCATAATATTTGATAAATCTAGGACTAGAAGTTTCAGCCACGGAAATGCTCTTTATAGCAGATGTTAGTATTTTCTTGTTAGAAAACAAGGGTTATGTAATTATTTGTCAGATGGAGATTTTTTTTCCTCCGAGATTCCATCTAGAAGCTAACTKGAAATCTCAATTTACATTTGAGGTGTTGCTTGAAGCTTGAGGGCTRAAATTCTCCTTCTTTACCTGCTCCTGCAGCTCTGGGGTGTGATCCCAGGAGTGAGGAAGATCTCTGCTGCCAGAATGGATATCTCTTTTTCCTTAAACTCTGATGCAGAGGAGTTCTACACACACCAGGACTGCTCTGGGGCCAGTGTGCACTGCATTTTTCTTCCTTCRTTCAATTTCTCAGAAAATAATTTTCATTTGTTCCTCACCTCTTTTTTTTTTTTTCCCCCTTTTTGGGAATGGCTTTTTAGCTGGCCTGTCTCACAGTAGCAGTTTGCTCAGCATCTGGGAGAAATTCTAAAGAAAAAAAAAAGGGGAAAAACCCCTCCATTCCAGGAAGCAAGATTTGTGTAAGGGATATGAGTTCAAAATCTGCTCCCTGACCAGCATTTCAAATCCATCTTAATAACAAAGCAACTGCAGTCTATTTGCATTTTATAAAAACAGAATGTGAAATCCTAACCTARTGCTTTGAAATCGAACCTAACTGCTCACAAATTCCATGTGTCATGCTAATCTGAAGGCTCTGCCTACTCTAAACATTTCTGAATCCACAAATGCATTTCATGTTGCCTCCGCCACACTTCAGTGCAAGAAGAGAGGGAGGGAGAAAAACCTTCCTCTACAGCACTGAAACTAATCAGCCTTRCAGTAATCAACCTTAATTGTAAACAAATCTTAATTGTAAAGATGGTTTTTTAAACGGAAAAGGATAGAATAGAATTTTATGACATCAACAACAGGATTATCTGGCCATTGCATTTTTCAATTCTATCATCTAGTTAGATTTGCCAGCTCCTTCCATCTTTCCAATGATGGATTTAGCCAATTAACCTGAGCAATAAACTTTATGATGTGTAGAATAGTGCTTCCAAACCGATTAAACATTGTTTAGGATGTAAATGCCATTAAGCCACATCTCAGTCCTGACGGAATTTGCAATTAACTTGGAGTTTCAACCTGAAAGGCTGAGGGCCAGATGCTTAGCAAAAAGCACAGCTGGCAGCAAGATAATTGAGWTCCATCACATGATGCTGGCTGGGTTTAATCCAGAACCCTGGCTTTGAGCTGGAGGAATTACTTTAATTGCACACTGTGCAAGGAGAACATTGGCTCCCACTTGCTGCAGGGGAATCATGACCAAAAGGATCTAAATCCGTGAAATTCATCCAAATCAGAGGAAAAGAACATGGATGGCTTTTTGAGAAAGATCTCAGAAGATCTTAAAAATCTTTTGAGAAAGATTTTCTTCTGGCTGAGTCAGGCCAGAAGCCCAGGTCATCCTCAAGGGCACTCAGCAGCAGATTCTTGGGGTCATTTGTGTCAACTGGTTCTGGTGGAACTCCAAATTAAGGACAGGATTATTCCTGTAGGGACCTAAATGCCAAGGAGCTAAAGGGCCAGTGTGCAGTGCCTGGGCAGAGCCAAAATCAGATTTCTACTCCTTCACCCTTTGCCATTTTCCTCCAGGGGTTTAAGATTAATCTGCATTAATAAGGTTATGATTTTGGCTCAAAAGGCCATGAAGCTGTAGGACTGGGTATTTCCACATTCAGGGGCCCATGGAGGTCATTACCCTGTGGCCCTTGAATGCCTTAAATCCTGTGAGCAGCTCTGAGGAGATTGAAAAAGTTCATGTAGAAAAGCTTTGATAAAGCCCCAAACAACACAGAAAGACGGGGGCTTATTTTCACAAACAACAGAGAAGTTGTAATTCTTTTAAGTGTCATTTTTTAATAGATGCTTAACAAACTAGGTGCTTGGCTGTGAACTTCATTACCTTTTAGGAGACAAYCAGCACTTCTTCCTTTCTCCTGCAGGAGCTGATGAGATCTACAACTTAACCACCAAAAAGATGAGAAGCCAAGGGAAGGGCAGGAAAAGACAGAAATGTATGTATACATAGCACAGCTAAAAAAAAAAATATTTTTCACTTGGTTGCAAAATAATTTGGGATTAATCTTGTCCAGCTTTGTGTATCAAAGCATTATCCAGGTTTCCCAAATAAGCAATAGGGAAAAATAAAACCCCCAGAGGGCATTGCATCCCAGCTCTCCCCACTGCAATGGGTGTCTCACCCTCCACAGATTCTCCATCTCTGTACAGAGAGATTTCATAATTCAGTCAGTGTGACAAACCCCACCCAAAGAGACCAAAAACATGAATTATCCTAAAGAACCAGCCAGGGATTGAAGCCAGTGGGTGGGAGAGCAGAGCCTTGCAGCCAGTGACAGCTCACTTCCATCTCTCCCCCCACTCATTTGCTCATTTGCAGCATTGATTTGCTAAAGTACAGACTGGATCCTCACTCTGTGTTGTCTGGGGAAGCTTTTGAGGTGAATGGGAGTTTTTCAGATGAGGGTAAAGACAATACTCAAAATGCACATCTGGATTTCTTCCTGTGAGAAAAATAAGAAYGGACAACCTTACTTATCCTTTGCTAGAGCAGATGAATGTCATCACCCACTAAAACCTACCTACAACAGGAGGAGTAAAAAGAATTCGCAGCCTTGGAGCCAAGCTTGGACTGCWCTGTTTCTGGAAGCAGAAGTGGCTTCTTTTAAGATTAAAAGTGCATTTTGCACCCTTCAGCTTAACACAGGAAATGGGAAAAAGGTTTTTGGAAAGAAAGCAGCGTCAGCCTGGGGCTATATGTGTATTTGGAAGGTGCTCTAGCACATGTCTTTGCTGAGACCTTGCTTTCTTTTTATCCTGTTTGCTCAGAGCAGATTCATTCTTTCCTCTTTTTTTTTTTTTTTTTTTTCCCAGCTCATTCTCACTTTTCCCCGCTGTATCCCTGTGGGGTGCTGAGTTGGGGGTCAGGCAATAGGATGATGAAACTACTCGGTGTCTGTTCATTGTGTGCTCCTTTTCTTCTTCTCTCCTTCTTAYGATCTCGTGCTCACAAGTGACTTCAGTCTCCAAACCTTTTTTTGCACCACAAGATCTGTTCTTATCCTTAATCTTGCTCCTTATCATGTTGATTTATTTTGAATGTATAACAGTGATGCAAGCTTCTCTTCAGCTCTTTGATAGAAAGCTCCATTTGGACATTSATTCTTGAAAATAAGTTGTTTCTTGAGAGCTCAGACCCATCTGTGGCCTCTGAAGGAGATGGGCCTGTTCCTGTGCAATAAAACTGGTTTTGTAAAGCCTTAGTGCAACTTCACTGATTTCAAACTGTCACAGCAGGGAGGGATTAAATCCCCTGGGTTTAGAACACTCCAGAGCACAGATTAGTATAACTTGTTTATTGGTTTGAAACCCTCTGCTGTGATTTGTGAATCTGCACTTTCTGTGTTTATCTTGAATGAGTTTGCCCTACTCCACTCTGAGTGTCCAGGAAAGCTCATTGTTTCAAAGGCAAAACYCATTAGTGACATTTTCACAGAAAAAAACACCTTTCTAGACAAATTCAATCTTACCATTATGATGGTAAAAATTATGATCTGAATAAGMTGAAAGTAACCCAAGCTGATTTTGGGCAATGCTCTGTTTTAACAAGCTGTGTTGGTTTATTCTTYTGAAGGTTTTCATTGTCTCCCTTACTGGTACAGCTGATTCAYAGTGTGACTGTCTGCAACAGTGAGGACCTGGTGGTGAGCTCAAAATAAACTTATTACCTGTATTATCAGATATTCCTGTTGTGGAATAATCCCTTGTGTGACCACTGAGCTGTTGTATTAGAATGAATTCCTAAATCAAAATAAATATGCATCCAAGACAAGTTTTTGTCTCATACCTCTTTGAGTTATTTTGCCTTCAAACCTCAAGACTTACCTGGGTTTTGCTGTTGCCATTTAGAGCCATGTGAAGCAATGTGAAATGCAGAACAGCAACTTTGAGGTTATTTTCTGTTGGCAGGGATGGAGATGGATGGATTTCATAGACCCAGATGTGTTTAGCAGGATGGGCTGTGATGAGCAGGCACTGACTGMTGCAGGATTTCTCTGTGGTGTGATGGGATGGCAGGGAAGGATCCCCCCTGTCCTGCTGCAATCAGACTGAAGCAAGGCAGCCTTTGCAGCAGATTCAATTGTTGGCTCACATTTTGGACAAAAAGCACAGAAATTCAGTGATGCTTATGGAACTGGCCAAAAGCGTCGTTGCTCAGAGCTGTTAAAGGCAAGGGGATTTTGCTGTGCTGTCTGAACTGGTAAGAGCTTAACCCCAGGGTGCTGTCAGTGTTGCCTCCCATGGCTGGGAAAGGGGCTGCTGAGTGCAAAACATCCACTCTGGTGGTCCCCATGCCCCGAGCATCACCAGCAGCTAAAAACCCAAATCCCAGGGACCTTCCWGGAGCGAAATCCTGACGTGCTGCGGTGGCCACGAAAGCTGGCAAGGACTCCTTATTGTTAAATGCTTTGGGACACCTCAAATATGAATGGAGCTGCATAAAATCTAATTCTATTGTACAGAAAACAGCTGTCATGAATTAAGGCTGCGTTCAGCTTTTGGAGATGTGGACAACTGTCCAGTAGGGAATGAACAGAAAACTCAACCCWTTTTGCTTTCAAATGGAGATTTGTCTTCTCTTTCCCAGAAAACAGAACCCCAGGGATTAGAAATCTATAAACCATGTATAGCATATCACCCAAATAGTTTATTTTGAGGCTTGAAAAACCCCTTGCTGCTAATTATTAGTTATAGATGGTTTGAAAGAAAAATGTAGTTTTAATGCTGGGTTTAATTAAAATGCCTTTAATAGCAGTCATGGATTTTGCAGCACAAGTGCTAAAAGGCCAAATTCTGCTTTTGCAATGAATTGAGTTCAGAAGAAGTGGATGAGCAATCAACCCAAACCAGATTTGGGCCAAACTTTGCAAAACTGTTTTGCTTTTAATGTGACAAAAGTCTGCTTTCCCAATAAGAACATTTTTCTGGAAGGGAGCAGATTTACTGTTTGAACTTTATCATTTCCTCTTCTACAGAACAATAGGGGAGAAAAGGAACCTTTCCAATTTTTCACCCCTTTAATTAATAAGACATTCTTTGGTGTATGACAGGAAAAATGTACTTGATATGTTATGATTAATAGTGGTCTAGGGAGGTTTTAGAGACATGAGACGCCCCATAAACACAGAATTAATACCAAAGAGAACATTTTTATAATGTCCATTTTGGCACTCTCCCTGACCTAAGATGTTAGTAGCTTTATATATCATTTAATTAATGCTTTAAAAAAAATAAAATGCAAGCAGCCCTTTGCAAACCATAACAATTCATTGTATGACTTATGTGGGTTTGAACTGGCACAGTTAGTCAAAACATTCCTRGTGCCACTTTATTTCCATAAACCATTTGTGTTGTAAACTTTACTAGAAATTTCTGTGCCAGGTTTGAAGGGTTCAGGCAGAGGGCACTTTGAATATAGAGGCTGAATGTAGCCTGCTTTTCAAAATTATTTAACAATGTAATTAGTAATAATTAGAGAAAGAGAGGGAAGCTACACTCGAGGTGTCTCTTAATTAGAACTAGCRTCTATATAAATATATAATATTTTAGGAAAAGTTGATATCTCTATTCGGGTCTGAAAATACTGGTCCTGACTAACCTCTCACACTGGGGAAAATGATAAATAATTTGCAGTGTAAATAGGAAAATAAAGGGATTTTTTGGTCCACTGTCCACCTCTTGCCTTGAAGGTGGTGTTGGTGGCATCTTCCACTTGTCCCTGGAAAGGCCCTTGACTCAGGGCTGTTTTGGGTATCTTAAACCACCTTTCACCAAAAATATAAGATGCTTTGGAAGGATATTGAAGTGATTGTGAAAAAAAAAGTCTTTTCAGATAAACCTGAGATGGAGTAACATCATTTGCTGTACTGTAACAGAGCATAAAGCAATAACAGCAATCACAAAGCACGGATAAAACCATTTGGAGTACATGTACAGTCTATTATGTTATGCCACAGTATAGGATGAAAAATAAATATTAATATTAAGGATAAGGTCCAGGTTTTCCTGAGTGTGATAGCAGACGATTTTCTTTATCAACTAAGATAAAGTTCATTGAACAGGAGGGCAGCCTTAATTACACGTTGTCTTTATAAGTGCTAAGAAATAAAAACTTGTTCCAAGTGGATCGTGGGTTGATGCAGTTTAAATACAATTTAACTGTAAACAAAGGCAGTTTTGTAATTAAGGTTTTAGATTTCAAATGGATAAAGRCTCTGAAATGAAGGTACCTAATTAGTGAGCTATCCAAAAGAAATCAAGGGCCTGAGTGCAGAGGAAACATAGAATTACTCAAAGTCCAAGGGTTGAAGCCTATCTGGACTGTATCACAAGCAAAGGAAAGATCTTTGTAAACTTGTGGGCAGAAAGTGGCAAATACCCACCATGAAGAATACATTGAGGATTTTAAAAAGGTCTTCTCAGGATGGAAAATGGAATGATCAGCAAAATGAGCTACATTGGATGTCAGGAAACACAGAGGTAGAGTGAGAATCGATGACATTCAAGCTGATTTACACCATAGGGAAAAAACTTGAGAGAGCAAAGCAAAAAGCTGTTTAAGGTTATCTGTATTATTGAAGAAAAAGTAAAGATGGTAGAGAAATCAAAGGCAATTCAGGTAAAGTTTCAAAACTCTGCTTTTTTTTTTTTTTAATAAAAAGAGTGAAATAGAGTAGGGTGGGTAATAGAAGTGAGAGCGTCAAACTGAAAATTCACGGAACAAAAGTTGGAGCAGGAATTGCTGAACCAGATCATCTCCCTCCTGTAACTGTGACAGAGCTGGCACAAGAAATGGAGAATTGAGGATTAATTTTTGTCTTGGTGACACTGAATTGGCACCRTGCATTGCAGGTGAATTTAGCTAATGTAATGTCTGTGAAAAAGATGGAAGAATCCATGGACAGCCAACCTGACTTTAACAGGGTACAAAATACTGGCATGAATTTTGAAAGGAGAAATAAAAAACAATATAAAATGGGGCATGGCTTTAACAAAAACTGAATCATGCAAGAATAAACAAATATGTTCCTTAGATGATAAAAATGTTTTTCACAAAAGCAACGAAGGAAAGGCAACATTTTATCTGAATTTCAGGTAAACATGCCATAGGAAAAAAAGGTTACATCATGTGCAGAAGCTGAGAATTAATGTAATAACTATAAGGTCAACAGGGAACTGCCTAAAGGGCACCTCACAACAGCTTTTGTTGAAAGAGAAATTACCAGGTGGGAGGAAATCTATTGTTKGATGGATCGACCTCAGGACCCATTCACTTCATAGCTTCATTAGCAACCTTGGCACGGAAAAAAAAAAAAAATAAAGTAGCAAATGAGAGATATTTGCTGATGACACAAAACTGGAAAGCACTAAAAGAATTGGAAAGAAAGAAATTGATAACCTTGGGGACTGGTGTGGTGGAAGTGAGATCATGTGGGAGAAAGCCAAGAGAGACGCCCTTGGATGGAKGGAGCAGAGAACTGGGGGTGCCWCCTCTGCCTGGCTGCTCTGAACCCCCAAAAACAGGGAATGCTGCTCTCTCTGTCCTGCTCATCTGTTTTTGGGCAAGCAGAGAGWTCAAATAATGAAATGGTAATGAAATGAGAGGTTTCTCCAAAGAGTGGAGAGGTTTCTTCCTGAGCAAATGGAACAGGGCTCGCTCAGACCGTGCAGGTGAAGCTTGAGAAGAGGCAGGAATTGTTTTATTGTTTTATTGTTTTATTGTTTTCCTCTGTGGGTGTGGAGGGGGATCCAGGGCAGATGTTTGAGCTGATGGACAGCTCTGGCACGCCACTTCCTACACAAAAACGTGAATTTTTGGAGCAGTTTCCCACTAGCAAGGAAAAAAACCTCCCTGGTTTGTTATGAATCAGTTTATGCAATGAACTCTGCTTCCAGCAGCTGATGTGTCTGGGCTGAGGGCTCASAGCCTGCAGGAGCTTTTCCATCCCTGCAGCCGTGTGCCTCTTCACAGCTGAGGTTCTCTTGAAGGTTTTTTTCTGACAATTTCGGTGCCACTGATGCRTTTTACGACCCATCATCTTGATGCCTAAATCCAGCTTAACTAAAACAGAGGCTGGGCAAAATTCAGAGAATAAAAAGCAGTTCTGTTTATTGCAGGGTCTTCAGGTCCATTGCAGGGCAGTCCCACACCCACAATGGACAATGGCTCACGGGTTTTTCACCCTTTCTCACTTTTGTCCATTTGCACAAAATTGGGGCTGAATCCTCCAATTCCAGCTCAGCCAATGCAGTCATTGACTCCAAGTTGGCTCCCCCAATTCTCTGTTGTTTCCATCTCTTGGGGCCTGGCACAGGGAGGTGTCCTTGAGTTTGGGGCTCCAGAGGAATTGTTTTGTGTGAAAATGGGAGAGCAGAAGCTCAGCACTGTCTGTGGAGTCTGGAGTTATCCACTACAGAATTACAGATTACAGATACATGGAAATAGAGAAGCTGAAATCTTAAGGCATTAATCATCAATATTTGGACACCTTGAAAATGCTGGCTTTGAAAGGAAGGTGGGAGACTGCAGAGTGCTCTTTCCACACTTTTGACAGGGATTTCAAGAGTTAACCAAGCTCAGAAATGCTGAATTTGAAAAAAAAAAGGAGCAGGGAGGGTGTGGGGTTGGAGAGGGGAATTGTCAAAAGAAGGCAAGTTAGAGTAAGACCTTACTGAGCCCTGTCCTTTCAAATTTCCTGTGCTTGACACATCATCAGGATGATGTCAAAGTGACTTAACCAAGTATGACACTTTATTCCAATGATGTGGCCAAGCAGAGGAAATTTGAAAGGATGTGGGCTTATGGTACTGAAAACAATCATTTAGAGAAATGCACCGCTGCTGTTTTTCAACTTAAATGAATTTTAAGGTTTTTCTCCCCTCTCCTAAACACAAATCACACCGCATGGAGCATTTGCATGGGTGCTGAGCTTGCCAAAGGTTGTTAAAATGGTTTTGTTGTGGAGAMTTCACCCTAGGTGATGCTGTGCACTGCAGGGATAACTGCTAAACCCACAAACTGGAATTCCTTTGTTATGATTTTTAATAATTTTGGTGCTGTTATCTGGTAACAATAACACCAAGCAGGGAATCCTGTGAGCCCTTGTGTGCCYGCTCACCTTGCAGCTCTTCTCCAAAGCTCAGCTTTCCTCAGCCTGCAGCAATCCCCAATGAGCACAGGGATTTTTTTGTGATTTCTGGTGGTTGAACAGATGCTGCTGCCTCCATCTCCCCAAGATTCTCCCAGGGAATATTGCATTAAAGCTTCTCCTGAGSTTCGAGGGGCGGCGTGCCTCGTGACGCAACATTTTCCAGAGCACTGAAATTCCTCGGAAGAGTCATTTTCAAAGGAAAACTCATTTTGAAAAAATGTCTGAGCCATGAATAGGCTTCAATAACGTGAGTCACAGTTACAGCAGTGCCTCAGTTCCCAAGGCACATCTGAAAATTCTGTCTGTTCTTTSACAGAGAGAAGGAAACCTGTGATTTGGGGATATTTAGCTCAAATCTGGGTGCAGTAAAGTGATTTCTAAGAATGCAGAGACTGTTACACCCAAAAACCAATCTCACACAACACCTTATATATCATCAAAAAGAGCTGATTGGATTTCATTCGCTGCTGAGAAAAGGCCAGATAGATTTAAAAACATTAAGGGATAAATTAAAATAAAACAAAGACAAACATTTATTTTTGAAGGTGGAGAAAAAAGGAGGAYGAAATGCCCATGAATACCTGCGTGTCTTAGTCACTAAAATACACAGTAACTATAGCTGTTAAAGAGGCCTGAGGACAAACATAGTTCCAATACTTCTAGAAACAGTTTTTATTTAAAGAATGTGAATCCTTTCTTTGCTTTGGCCTGTCCTTGTTAGATGCTGGTTTGTAGCTTCAGCTTCCACTGCTGATTTAAGCAAGCAAGGCTTCATCTTAAATACAGTACATGATATTTTCTGRCAAGTCTTAAATCCTTGAATTCATCTTATCTCTATGGTGACAAGCCCACATTGGGAATAAAGTATCACAGCTTTTCAGAGCGGAGGTGATTTCAGATAAAAACTGATGCCTTGGATTTATGGCAGCTCTCAGCTTCTATGGGCTGGAAAAGAGGAATTCCTGATTATTGGTTACCAACAGCTTTTCCAGGAATAACTGTTTTTGTGTAAAAATCCCGAGTGTGACTCTATGATCTGACTCAAAGCAGTGCAGATTTGTGTTAAAAAGTGCTGAAGCCAAATGGCAACAACACACGGGATGKGTTTGGGGTAAACTCCATACTGGGAGGAAGAAGAGGAAGGAAACAAAACAGATCAGTCCAGACGTATGAAAAAAAAAAAGCTTTTCCCCATGTAATGGGAAATTATTTTATATTATATTTATTATTATTTTTTTATATTATATTATATTATTTCTAAATATAATTTGGAAATGCCTGCCTCCTGTGTGCTCAGTCCCACATGAGCTGTGGCTGTTACAATGGCCAAGGGAGCTCTGGGCCCATTTACCTTTCTGTAAAAAAGGGATGATGTTAAATTCTGCTAAAATAGCACTGAAAGTCCAATTTTTTAACAGAATTATGCTTCGTTTTAAGAGCACAGCCCTGTTCTGGTGGCAAGACCGTTCCATCTCTCACCACCCATTTATCAACAAGCTTACAGTGCTTCCCTGCCRTGGGCAAGCATCACCCTGAAATGCTGAAATCTGGATTTTTGTGCTCAGGTATCACTGAAATGGGCTGCAGGGAGTCTTGGAAGTGAAAAGGGTTCAGTAGACAACATGAACTTTCTAGTAGAA
>NW_026623810.1:54809-57889 GCF_030028575.1 Malurus melanocephalus | reverse complement strand
TATTTTGCAGTAATAGTTTGCCAGGTAATTCTTTCCAAACCCCATCAACAATTCTTCCATAAAGGTGCTATAGGAGATTGTGTTGATGACACAATGTCTTTTAAAAACAATCTGTGAGGGCAGATATTAACAGTTTTCCAAGCTTTTTCACTTCTGAACTCAGCTGTGCTGCTAGCTCAGTCATAAAAACCCAGTGGAAACTTTGTACAACACATGTTTGGTTTCAATTGTCTGTTGATTCACCCARTTTATATCTAGATATAATTTATATATACCAGGTCTTTGCCAGAGAGAGAAAAGATTTTTTTTTTTTTTTTTACTACCAGTTGATGCCTTACACAAACTCCTCACAGTTCGTGTCAAATTTTAACTTCTGTGGGTGTTAGCCTTGTTAAACAGAGGAAGAAAAATGTTCCAAAATTGAGTCCCTTAGACCTCCTTGATCTTATCTGACATTTTCATAGGAGTGCCTCTCTACATCTCACGATCTCATTATTCACCAACAAAGATTTACAGCATCAATTTTTTTTTTTTTTTTTTGCAAATATGTCAAAGTGGAAGTGAGCGTTTCAGGCCCCCTTGAAACATGACAAGAATTATGGTGCTGGGAAAGAGCTGTAGGAGGAGAGGTAATAACAGCAGTCGTGTAATCCCCTGGTGAAAAACAGTTTCCTTCAAGAAGCGATTCCTTCTGTCTTTCCGTGGATGTTGAACGGGATATTTTAAAGGAATTCCAAAGTGGTGTCTCCAAGGGAGCTGGCCAGACAGAAACACGGGGTTTGGAAATGCTGCTGAGCTGGAAGGAAAGGCAAGACCAGCACATCTGTGGATGCTGCAGAGAGCAAAATCCAAAATTTTCACAGCCAAAATCCATGGAAGGATGCACACAGCTACTGGGTGACACAAAACTAAACTTCCAACGTAACACGKCTGGCCTCAATCATATTTTTTCAAAAGAAACTCAGAAAACAATACTTTTCTAGTGAGATAGATTTAGAAAGAAACATGTGAAGAATTATTTTCATGGTCTGTGGGAAGTTTTATGCCTGCAGCCACAGGCTGTACTCACCTCAGATAACCCTCAGACCAAAAGGTGGCATCCTGCTAAAATAAAGGCATTTTTGCTGGATCCCCCCTCTGAAATCTCTGCTTTTCCTCTCTGCCCTGTGTTTATTTCCTGCTTATCTTGACTCTGATCTCATTTCTAACCTGTTGTTATTCCAGTGGCTCTTTTGAATGCTTTTTGGCCTTGTTCCTTATGYACAGCCCTCGGTGCCATAAACAGAGGGATTCTCATGTTTGCACTCAAAGCCACTKCTTGGGCTGCCACAGCATTTTTAAGCCATGACAATCTTCTACAAACACTCTAAGAACTGTTCTTCATACAAACCAGAGTTTCTAGCACTGTCTTAGCTTTCCACAGCTGTCGTGGGATACATAAATCACTCAGAAAACAGGTTTGCAGTGAGATTCACGGGGATTTTTTTATTTATTTTTTTTTATTTTTCTCTATCAGCCTTTGGGCCTCTGGGCTCACCGTTGTACAGAAACTTATTTCACCCATCATTTTTATATTTGCAAACCACCAGCCCTAAAGAGGGCAAAAGAAGCTGCCATTAATAAATATGGTTTGCAGGCAGGGAAAGAACTCATCAAAAATATTCAATGATTACACAGCTCATTAAAGGTCCAGTGAAGCCAATAATTATCTTTCCTTTTGATCCATTGGGCATTGAGCAAAAACAKCACCCAGGGAGGAATACTCAAAAAACCCATCTCCAAAACATTTTAATTCCCCATCTCTTTGTGGATCATGAGCTCACCAGAGCTYTTCTGCTGTTCTTCAGCCCCACTGAGTCTGTCCCACTCCCTTTCAGGCACTGTGTGCAAAATCTTTCCAAACTCTCCCCTTTTTCGTGCTCAAAGCAATTCCTGCAGGATCCACTTTTGCTTAGTGCTTTGCATGACTGGGGATGGAGCAAATGAGGAATTCTGTGAGCTTTTTTTCTATTAAGCCCTAATCCACAAAGATRTATCTACAATCTTTACATTATCAGCCCTCTCTTTTTGATAGTAACTTGATGATGACGAGTATGCTTTTCCTGTGGGTCAAACAGCCTGGGTAATGCTTCAAATGATCTATCTGCTAAAAAAGAAAGTGCTGGCAGAGATCATTGTTACAGGTGAATCATAGCAACAGTGAATTTGATCCAGTCACTGCTGTATGCAATTACTGCAGTGAGGATTTCAGCACCGTGGTGATGAGGGTGGGAAATGAAATCAGMCTAATCTGTTTTACATCCAAAAGAGACATCAGTCCATAGGAAAYGTCAGGATAATCCCTGTGCTGTATGGAATGTCAGCCTTGACACTGGCTGCACAGCAAGGGCTGCTTCAGCCTTTTACACACAAATCCTTCCAGGGTGCAGAGGGGATGGAGATCCTGGGAGGGAATTCAGGAGGATGAACTTCCTGCCCTTCTCTCCCTTCTTATCTCAGCAGAAACAGCCCTCAGAGAGCTGGCCAGACTCACTTGAGGCAGATAAGAGATGGAGGGCTCAGGAAAGAGAAGGAGATCTGGTGGGGTGCCGTGGGATGGGCATTCCCTGGGGGAGAYGACAAGCAGGACTCGGTTGTGTGAACGATTATTCAGAGAAATTTAAATTGAATGAGACTTCTTAGAGCAGGTAATGCAGAAGAAGGGGTGATGGCATGGCTGGCTGTGCTCCCTCGTGCTGCTGGGGTGCAGCAGCATCACTCACAGYGCAAAGCTGCTTCTCACAAATTAATGTTTTCTCCCTGTGGTGGAGAAAGACACAGAAACAAAGGGAAGAGCATTGCACTGAGAAAACCATGCTCCCCTGCTCCAGGAGATGCTTTTTTTTTATTATATTCTCATAGTGGGGTTTGTAGGAACTGCAGCACTGCTGTGTGACCTCTCCTGCCTGTGAGGAACCAACACCTGACAAACTCCACTGCTGTGTTTGGCCAGCTTGAGCCACATTGCAGGGAAATGCCCATTTTTGCCAGGGATTCCTGACTTGGGATCTTTGATTTCACAAAACAAGGGTGCTTTTTTT
>NW_026623810.1:48503-54742 GCF_030028575.1 Malurus melanocephalus | reverse complement strand
GACCATGATATTTATTCTCTGGTATTTAATCTCTGTTCAGGTGGGAAGCAGGAACAGCTCCAGCATGTACCTGGGACACTACTGTGCATTCTGCCCCCTCTTCTCAGACCTGTCCTGTTTTCCTTAACTATTTCCACGCTGGCTGAGCACAGGATGAGCCTCCCTATATCCTCATGGTGTCATAGCTCCAATAGATGAGGAGAAGAGGGATTTCCACTCCCCACCCAAGTTAATTCCTGAAAAAACACCAAAGCTACATTAGAGAAGAGGAGAGGCTGCCCCTGACACACTAAAACCTGGGTTTCTCTACACAGAGTGGAAATTTTATTCCCTACACTGGCATTGAGATTGTTCCAGCTTCAAGGCAGRAGATGGGAGGTACAGGGCCAAAAACCATCTGAAGAGATTTGGATGAGCCTTGCTAAGATCTGGTATCTCTGAGCTGCTGATGAAAAAGGACAAAAATTTGCTCCTCTAAAAAAAAATTGGGGTGCTAGGGTAAGAAAAACATAGTAAATTCTGTTTGAAAACAGCCACAAATTGAACTTTTTAGAGTGTTATAAAGATAAATTCATCGTTGGTATCTTCATGGCAAGATTGAAYGCTTTCATAAGCATTCATAAGCATAATAAGCCACTGTAGGAACATATTTGGAAATTGTACTGCCCTCTTTATGAATAATTTTCCAGATTAACAGCTCAGGCTACCCCAGGCCTCTGGGAGGCTGATAGCATTGATGCCTCGTGGCCATGGCAGCACCCACCTGTCTTCTCAAAGCTGATTGCTAAAATATTAACAGCACCACACACCATCGTGTGTCAAAAGAAAATTAAGTTTGACAAGTCTGCTTAAAAATAAATAAAGCTTCCACTTTTACACAGCGCCCACATAGACTGGAAACTCCTTCAGATTTTTGYGCAAGTGTGTATGAATTATTCAAGAAGATGAGCAAAATGTGATGTTCTGTGGTCCTTCTCTCAGGAAGCTTGAAATATGAAAATTGCCTTGCTTTCTCAGAGCCACTTGCTTTTTGKTTTTTTCTTTTCTTTTTAAAACTGCAGCTCCTGCAAAGTAAAATCMTTGCAATGTGTAGGCAGTCTCCAAAATGAACAAGTAATGTGAAATGTCTTTGTAGCCTGAAATATCACTATTGGGCTTTTTTTCCATATGCTACTGCAAATAGAAATTAATTAATTCGAGTAGAAACCAGACCAGGTGCAGGTTTTGAAGTGGCTTTTGGCGGGAGGAGGGARAGGTCTCCCTTTTGTCAAATGTCTGTGTTAATTCATCAGGCATCTGAGGAATTTAGGAATATTCAACCTTTTGTGCTTGGCCAACACGAAATGACCTCGGTGACATCCTTGGGCCGGGTTTGTTGGCGGCTGTAAGTCCGCTGGAGTGAAGGAGAGCGTACAGAAAAATAACAAAAAAAAAAAAAAAAAAAAAAAAAAAAGATGGATTTGTTTTCCAGAGCACAGTGATTTTGTTGGAAGTCTCCTGATTGAAAAGAAAGGCAGAACGAGCCCCTCCAGGGTGGGAAGCCACGGGTGATCTCARCTCGAGGGCCACTCCCTGCAGCCTTGCAGAGCTGGAGGTGACCTTCAAAAAATGACAAAGGAAGGGGGGCTAACGCAACAATGTGTGTCCCTGAGATAAAAGATACTCTCAGAACTTCAAAAACCTCCTTAAAAGATTGGATTAACTTCTTCTAATCCTCCGAATCGCGGGTAGATACGAGTTCAAAGGGCTAATGTAATTTTATTATTACGTTTAATCAAATGTTTGAGTTAAGAAATAGGAACTGAGCTAAGGGCAACCTTCCCTTATCAGCTCCCCAAGTCTGAAGGCAGGAATGAATTAATTAAGTAAATGTAACGAGCTTAGGGGTATAACACACAGCAGCAGCTGAGTCAGCTTGAGCATGGGCCAGTTATTGGGGTGAGATGTGCAGCTCAAGCACTACCAGATGATTCCATTCACATATCTTGGCAGACACAGATAATCCTAAAGGGATGCCCAGGGGGAAATCATGTCATAAATTGGCAAAGCAGGGAGTAATTCACCAGCTTAAACCAAATGTTGTCATTGAGGAAGTTGTGCATTTAATTCATGCAGCAGAGCAGGCTGCCCARCCTGACACAGAAAGCACAGGTTGGTTTTTTATTTAAGGAGAAATTCATTTTGCCAGGTCTAGGCATATTTCAACCCTTCATTTTCAGAAGGTTCACCCAGATATCAGTGTCAATGGGGTCACAGTGGCCATGGAAGGAGAATTACAATTTCAGAATGTGTCTTCTTGTCCTTTTCCACAGGCAAAGGCTTCCTTTACTAATAAAGTAAAATGTTTTCAAAGATTTCACGYGGGTTTGTGTTGTGAAACAGGGAACTGTAATACATAATCAGCTCCACTATCATCATGTCAATCCAAATGGCACAAAACTAAAGACTTTCCTTCTGTAAATTAAATATGGATGAGATGTGGCGAATTGCAATAGGTTTCATTTAAGCACTGTCAATTAAATTGGTGCATTTTAACAAAGGAAAATTCTGTTCTAACAGAGCAGGTTTTGGCACAAGCATCTTTCCTGGGATGACAGATATTYCTTTACAGAGGAGGACACTTATCTGCAGGGTAAAATAAATTACCTTAAAAATCAGAGAACATTACTGAATAATTTCAATTCAGCAAATTGAAGAAAGCTTGAAGAAAGTTGAAGTGCAGTATAATTTGAATGAATCATTCCAAAGCCTAGGAATTTATTCTGTTTGCAAGAAAATTAAGGCCATGTAACATATAGAGGTGAAAAGACAAGAAACCTTGTTCTTTTGCCTTTCAACTGTCTAAATTTGGGWAAAACACAGAAAAGTCATGAATGACAGCAACCTCAAAGCAAGCCAACCACCAGGTTAATATCCATGAATAGAAGGYACTGGCTAGATGAAGTCCCAGGAAATTCTAGACAAAGTAGAATTCTACACCAAGTAGACAAACTACTCCTAGCTTTCCAGCTTTTGCATTCTGCCACAGCTCTTTATTTATTTTTTTTTGCACACATTTGTGTAAGTGCATGGCCCGTGAGCATCAATGGTCCCTCTGATTCCATCCTTTCACATTTTAATTTTAATTGCAATTTTTTAAATTTTATTTTTATTTCTCTTGCTATTTCTATTTTTAATTTTAATTTATTTAAATTTCAATTTTAACTTTAATTTTCATTTTCATTTGTATTTTTATTTGTATTTTAATTTTTTTTTTCGTATTTTAATTTTTACTTATCTTTTTTTTATTTGTATTTCTATTTCCAGAAACAGAGTTTCAGAAAGCTCAGACATCACCATGCCAATGGTTGTGATATCAGAGACGAGGGATTGGGAGTTCCCTGGATCGCTGAGCTCAGGGAGAGCCCTGGCTGAGAAGGAGAAAACTCCCATCTCAACAGCTTCAACAATAGAAACGGGAATTTCAAAAGCAGCACTCAGYTGTAAACTATGCAGAAACCACCAGAAATTCAGTGTCAAAAATTTGTTGACTGAAGAGAATCCCAAAGAAATTGGCMTGGGAGTAAATAAGTAAAATCAGTGGAGCAGAGCCAGGGTTGTGTCAGCAGTAAGATTCATGATAATTTTGCCATTTTACCCATGAAACAAAATATAATGGCAGAAAATGCAGCGTCTTTCAGTCAATTATACAATTATACAAACATACAATTATACAATGAGTATTTTCAGCTCCACTGGTAAATAGCTGAGAGCAATTTTAGACAGATTATTTATTCCTTTAGRCTCAAAGTTCACAGGAGGAAAGAAAATGTAGGAACTGCACGTGTTGAATGGACTTTAAAATAATCAGATAGCTCAGCTTACATGTGGGAACACTCCAAAAGTGTGAGCAGGAACAGGGGAYCTGACATGCCAAGGCCACTCCCAGCAATTTCTGGGGAAAAGGAGCAGATGTGGAGAGCTGAGCCAGCTCCCAGCCAGCCACAGACCTCCTTCTTCAGGTGGGTGTGTGGGGAAATCAGGGAAAAAATCAAAATAAAATTCAAAAATATTAAAATTAAAAATCAAAATTAAATAAAAATTGAAACAAAGCCAGCTCCCAGCCAGCCACAGACCTCCTCCTTCAGGTGGGTATGTGGGGAAATCAGGAAAAAATCAAATTCAAAAATATTAAAATTAAAAATCAAAATTAAAGGAAAATTAAAACAAAGGTAAAAATATAAATATAAATAAAAATATAAATATAAATACATATATAAATATAAAGATATTAATACAAATATTAACATATATTTATATATATAAGCATATAAATATATATAAATATTTAAATAGAATAAAAATTAAAATAAAAATTAAAAATAGAAATGAAAATAAACAGAATTTTAATGGCATTGGAATCAGTCAGAGGAAAATCAGTCCATTTCATCAGCAAGGATTTTGTTACTGACAGCTGCCTTCTCTAACACTTTGCCATACTGTGAGCAAAAGGAGACATCAAGGAAAAGCAGATTTGACTTAAAATATTTGCTGGTTGTGTTTTCCTTCATAATTTCCCTGTGCCTAGGTTCGCCAAGCATAATTATTCTGCTTTGGAGATCATATGAAAAATGATGGGGAAGCTAAAAATACTCCCATATTAAGTGCAGACTCACATCCACATGTTCACATTCATGCTCTCCAGTGCTTTTTCCTTAATTTTGTTATTTTTCCAGTAAGTGACAGATTACCTGACATGGATCTCAAGGAGTCAGCRTTTTCCCACTGAAAATCGAACCATCTGTCCAAGATTTCTTATGATTCAATGGGAGTTTTCAACTGATTATTCACTGGGCCTGATCTTCAAATTATTTCATTAAGAGATGAAGTSTGCTCAGTCCCTTTAAAGATGCCAACTGTTGAGCAACTTGCTTGGCACTGTTAAAAAAGAAAAAAAAGAAAAAATTCTGTTCATTTCTGTTAATCAATCTGATTCCTGCAGTATTCTACTATTAAAAAAACAAATTAAAAAAAAAATAAAAAAAAAGGCAACCAAACCAAAGTTGCTGTTGGTTTGCTCGGCTTTGGCAATTTAACATAATAGAAGTTGAAAATGAAAGTTCAGCKTTACTAAATATTTTAATAACCGAATTAAATATTTGGGAATACTTCCTGTTGGGAAAAATTTTGTGAAGGCATCATAAACACCAGAAATTACTGATGCTAATAATCCTGCTGCTGTTCCAGCTGGCTAAAAGCAGAGCTCTGTGACAGCCTGAGAATGAAATGTTTGCACCAACTCCATTCATCTGTCCTGTCCTCTCCTCTCCTTTTAGCATTTTTTATTTCCTAGCACTGTGTCAAAGATTTGCTTTCCCCACTTCAGGATCATGTTCCTTTGGGGTTTRTTCCTTGCTTCTTTTCCCAATCTCAACAGCTCACTTTTTTAGGTGCAGGTTCTCATCCTGTCATATTTCACAGATCTCACAATCTGATGAGRTTCAAGCTTTCCTGAACACAGTTAAAATTTAACCACCTCCTCAGCTTTATTCCTTTCTACATTTTTTATTGACTAGAACACTCCCTTGAAACTTTTTTYCTCCCCTAAATCAAGGACAACCCTTAGAAAACCTGGGGTTAAAAATTCCAGCGTGCAACAGTCGAGGAAGGGCGGAGATATAAATATCACAAAGTCCAAATTCATCACTGGACCTGGAGCACATCCACAAATTTAAAAGCCGATGGGATGCTCAGAGCAGAGATAAACACAGATGGACAACAACACTGCCAGGGAAAAGGATCAGACAGGACCCACGAGTGACACCAGGGAAMCATCAGATCAAGGCAGCGCATTTCACTCCCACCAACATCCTCGCTTCCCACCTCTTCCAGTAAGAGGAGGCAAAAAATTTCTTACCCCCCACTAAGAATTCCTGCAGCAGAGAATCTTTTAAGGGTTTGTGCTGCTGGAATGTCCATCTTTAGACAAYTCTGTGACCTCACGGTGCTCTCCCCAGCTGCTGTCACTCAGAGCTTCCCCTCTGAACTGTGTCCTAATTCCTGTGATTACCCTGGGCTGCTATGTGTCCTCTGCTAAAAAAAAAAATCGACTCATTGGACCACATGTGCCTGAGCTTGCTTTTTTTTTGCAAGAAATTGTTGCACTGCACACACAGAGATTGCATTCAAGAATTCAGTTTTCCCTTGGATGAAAATGCTGCTGGTGGGGGTTTTCCCTGGTCAGAATTCTTTGGGAATTA